>NW_027258541.1:0-68074 GCF_045791955.1 Oncorhynchus clarkii lewisi
TAGTTGATAGTTGGAGCTATATTGTTAGATGATAGTTGGAGCTGTATTGTTAGATGATAGTTGGAGCTGTATTGATAGATGATTGTTGGAGCTCTGTTGTTAGATGATAGTTGAAGCTGTATTGATAGATGATAGTTGGAGCTGTATTGATAGATGATAGTTGGAGCTGTATTTTTAGATGATAGTTGGAGCTGTATTGATAGATGATAGTTGGAGCTGTATTGTTAGAAGATAGTTGGAGCTGTATTTTTAGACGATAGTTGGAGCTGTATTGATAGATGCTAATTGGAGCTGTATTTTTAGATGATAGTTGGAGCTGTATTGTTATATGATAGTTGGAGCTGTATTTTTAGATGATAGTTGGAGCTGTATTGTTAGATGATAGTTGGAGCTGTATTTTTAGATGATAGTTGGAGCTGTATTGATAGATGATATTTAGAGCTGTGTTGAAAGATGTTAGTTAGAGCTGTATTTTTAGATGATAGTTGGAGCTGTATTGATAGATGATAGTTAGAACTGTGTTGTTAGATGATAGTTAGAGCTGTATTTTTAGATGATAGTTGGAGCTGTATTGTTAGATGATAGTTGGAGCTGTATTTTTAGATGATTGTTGGAGTTGTATTGATAGATGATAGTTGGAGCTGTATTGTTAGATGATAGTTGGAGCTGTATTGATAGATGATAGTTGGAGCTGTATTTTTAGATGATAGTTGGAGCTGTATTGATAGATGATAGTTAGAACTGTGTTGTTAGATGATAGTTAGAGCTGTATTTTTAGATGATAGTTGGAGCTGTATTGTTAGATGATAGTTGGAGCTGTATTTTTAGATGATTGTTGGAGTTGTATTGATAGATGATAGTTGGAGCTGTATTGTTAGATGATAGTTGGAGCTGTATTGATAGATGATAGTTGGAGCTGTATTTTTAGATGATAGTTGGAGCTGTATTGATAGATGATAGTTGGAGCTGTATTTTTAGATGATAGTTGAAGCTGTATTTTTAGATGATAGTTGGAGCTGTATTGAAAAATGATAGTTGGAGCCGTATTGTTAGATTATAGTTGGAGCTGTATTGTTAGATAGTTGGAGCTGTATTTTTAGATGATAGTTGGAGCTGTATTTTCAGATGATAGTTTGAGCTGTATTGTTAGATGATAGTTGGAGCTGTATTGATAGATGATAGTTGAAGCTGTATTGATAGATGATAGTTGGAGCTGTATTGATAGATGATAGTTGGAGCTGTATTTTTAGATGATAGTTGGAGCTGTATTGATAGATGATAGTTGGAGCTGTATTGATAGATGATAGTTGGAGCTTTATTTTTAGACGATAGTTGGAGCTGTATTGATAGATGCTAATTGGAGCTGTATTTTTAGATGATAGTTGGAGCTCTATTGATAGATGATAGTTGGAGCTGTATTGATAGATGATAGTTGGAGCTGTATTTTTAGATGATAGTTGGAGCTGTATTGAAAAATGATAGTTGGAGCTGTATTTGTTGATGATAGTTGGAGCTGTATTGATAGATGATAGTTGGAGCTGTATTGTTAGATGATAGTTGGAGCTGTATTGATAGATGCTATTTGGAGCTGTATTGTTAGATGATAGTTGGAGCTGTATTTTTAGATGATAGTTGGAGCTGTATTGAAAAATGATAGTTGGAGCTGTATTGATAGATGATATTTGGAGCTGTATTGTTAGATGATAGTTGGAGCTGTATTTTTAGATGATAGTTGGAGCTGTATTGATAGATGATAGTTGGAGCTGTATTGATAGATGATAGTTGGAGCTGTATTGATAGTTGGAGCTGTATAGATAGTTGATAGTTGGAGCTGTATTGTTAGATGATAGTTGGAGCTGTATTTTTAGATGATAGTTGGAGCTGTATTGATAGATGATAGTTGGAGCTGTATTGATAGATGATAGTTGGAGCTGTATTGATAGTTGGAGCTGTATAGATAGTTGATAGTTGGAGCTGTATTGTTAGATGATAGTTGGAGCTGTATTGATAGATGATAGTTGGAGCTGTATTTTTAGATGATATTTGGAGCTGTATTGATAGATGATAGTTGGAGCTGTATTGATAGATGATAGTTGGAGCTTTATTGATAGATGATATTTGGAGCTGTATTGATAGATTATATTTGGAGCTGTATTGTTAGATGATAGTTGGAGCTCTATTTTTAGATGATAGTTGGAGCTGTATTGAAAAATGATAGTTGGAGCTGTATTGATAGATGATAGTTGGAGCTGTATTGTTAGATGATAGTTGGAGCTGTATTTTTAGATGATTTTTGGAGCTGTATTGATAGATGATAGTTGGAGCTGTATTGTTAGATGATAGTTGGAGCTGTATTGATAGATGATAGTTGGAGCTGTATTTTTAGATGATAGTTGGAGCTGTATTGATAGATGATAGTTGGAGCTGTATTGTTAGATGATAGTTGAAGCTGTATTTTTAGATGATAGTTGGAGCTGTATTGAAAAATGATAGTTGGAGCCGTATTGTTAGATGATAGTTGGAGCTGTATTGTTAGATGATAGTTGGAGCTGTATTTTTAGATGATAGTTGGAGCTGTATTTTCAGATGATAGTTGGAGCTGTATTGTTAGATGATAGTTGGAGCTGTATTGATAGATGATAGTTGGAGCTGTATTGATAGATTATAATTAGAGCTGTATTGTTAGATGATAGTTAGAGCTGTATTTTAGATGATAGTTGGAGCTGTATTTTTAGATGATAGTTGGAGCTGCATTGATAGATGATAGTCGTAGCTGTATTGATAGATGACAGTTGCAGCTGTATAGATAGTTGATAGTTGGAGCTATATTGTTAGATGATAGTTGGAGCTGTATTGTTAGATGATAGTTGGAGCTGTATTGATAGATGATTGTTGGAGCTCTGTTGTTAGATGATAGTTGGAGCTGTATTGATAGATGATAGTTGGAGCTGTATTTTTAGATGATAGTTGGAGCTGTATTGATAGATGATAGTTGGAGCTGTATTGTTAGAAGATAGTTGGAGCTGTACTTTTAGACGATAGTTGGAGCTGTATTGATAGATGCTAGTTGGAGCTGTATTGTTAGATGATAGTTGGAGCTGTATTTTTAGATGATAGTTGGAGCTGTATTGTTAGATGATACTTGGAGCTGTATTTTTAGATGATAGTTGGAGCTGTATTGATAGATGATTGTTAGAGCTGTATTGTTAGATGATAGTTAGAGCTGTATTTTTAGATGATAGTTGGAGCTGTATTTTTAGATGATAGTTGGAGCTGTATTGAAAAATGATAGTTGGAGCTGTATTGATAGATGATATTTGGAGCTGTATTGTTAGATGATAGTTGGAGCTGTATTTTTAGATGATAGTTGGAGCTGTATTGATAGATGATAGTTGGAGCTGTATTGATAGATGATAGTTGGAGCTGTATTGATAGTTGGAGCTGTATAGATAGTTGATAGTTGGAGCTGTATTGTTAGATGATAGTTGGAGCTGTATTGATAGATGATAGTTGGAGCTGTATTTTTAGATGATAGTTGGAGCTGTATTGATAGATGATAGTTGGAGCTGTATTGATAGATGATAGTTGGAGCTGTATTGATAGATGATATTTGGAGCTGTAATGATAGATTATATTTGGAGCTGTATTGTTAGATGATAGTTGGAGCTGTATTTTTAGATGATAGTTGGAGCTGTATTGAAAAATGATAGTTGGAGCTGTATTGATAGATGATAGTTGGAGCTGTATTGTTAGATGATAGTTGGAGCTATATTTTTAGATGATTGTTGGAGCTGTATTGATAGATGATAGTTGGAGCTGTATTGTTACATGATAGTTGGAGCTGTATTGATAGATGATAGTTGGAGCTGTATTTTTAGATGATAGTTGGAGCTGTATTGATAGATGATAGTTGGAGCTGTATTGTTAGATGATAGTTGAAGCTATATTTTTAGATGATAGTTGGAGCTGTATTGAAAAATGATAGTTGGAGCCGTATTGTTAGATTATAGTTGGAGCTGTATTGTTAGATGATAGTTGGAGCTGTATTTTTAGATGATAGTTGGAGCTGTATTTTCAGATGATAGTTGGAGCTGTATTGTTAGATGATAGTTGGAGCTGTATTGATAGATGATAGTTGGAGCTGTATTGATAGATGATAGTTAGAGCTGTATTGTTAGATGATAGTTAGAGCTGTATTTTTAGATGATAGTTGGAGCTGTATTTTTAGATGATAGTTGGAGCTGCATTGATATATGATAGTCGTAGCTGTATTGATAGATGACAGTTGCAGCTGTATAGATAGTTGATAGTTGGAGCTATATTGTTAGATGATAGTTGGAGCTGTATTGTTAGATGATAGTTGGAGCTGTATTGATAGATGATTGTTGGAGCTCTGTTGTTAGATGATAGTTGAAGCTGTATTGATAGATGATAGTTGGAGCTGTATTGATAGATGATAGTTGGAGCTGTATTTTTAGATGATAGTTGGAGCTGTATTGATAGATGATAGTTGGAGCTGTATTGTTAGAAGATAGTTGGAGCTGTATTTTTAGACGATAGTTGGAGCTGTATTGATAGATGCTAATTGGAGCTGTATTTTTAGATGATAGTTGGAGCTGTATTGTTATATGATAGTTGGAGCTGTATTTTTAGATGATAGTTGGAGCTGTATTGTTAGATGAGAGTTGGAGCTGTATTTTTAGATGATAGTTGGAGCTGTATTGATAGATGATAGTTAGAGCTGTGTTGAAAGATGTTAGTTAGAGCTGTATTTTTAGTTGATAGTTGGAGCTGTATTTTTAGAAGATAGTTGGAGCTGTATTGATAGATGATAGTTAGAACTGTGTTGTTAGATGATAGTTAGAGCTGTATTTTTAGAAGATAGTTGGAGCTGTATTGTTAGATGATAGTTGGAGCTGTATTTTTAGATGATTGTTGGAGTTGTATTGATAGATGATAGTTGGAGCTGTATTGTTAGATGATAGTTGGAGCTGTATTGATAGATTATAGTTGGAGCTGTATTTTTAGATGATAGTTGGAGCTGTATTGATAGATGATAGTTGGAGCTGTATTGTTAGATGATAGTTGAAGCTGTATTTTTAGATGATAGTTGGAGCTGTATTGAAAAATGATAGTTGGAGCCGTATTGTTAGATTATAGTTGGAGCTGTACTGTTAGATGATAGTTGGAGCTGTATTTTTAGATGATAGTTGGAGCTGTATTTTCAGATGATAGTTGGAGCTGTATTGTTAGATGATAGTTGGAGCTATATTGATAGATGATAGTTGAAGCTGTATTGATAGATGATAGTTGGAGCTGTATTGATAGATGATAGTTGGAGCTGTATTTTTAGATGATAGTTGGAGCTGTATTGATAGATGATAGTTGGAGCTGTATTGATAGATGATAGTTGGAGCTTTATTTTTAGACGATAGTTGGAGCTGTATTGATAGATGCTAATTGGAGCTGTATTTTTAGATGATAGTTGGAGCTGTATTGTTATATGATAGTTGGAGCTGTATTTTTAGATGATAGTTGGAGCTGTATTGTTAGATGATAGTTGGAGCTGTATTTTTAGATGATAGTTGGAGCTGTATTGATAGATGATAGTTAGAGCTGTGTTGAAAGATGTTAGTTAGAGCTGTATTTTTAGATGATAGTTGGAGCTGTATTGAAAAATGATAGTTGGAGCCGTATTGTTAGATGATAGTTGGAGCTGTATTGTTAGATGATAGTTGGAGCTGTATTTTTAGATGATAGTTGGAGCTGTATTTTCAGATGATAGTTGGAGCTGTATTGTTAGATGATAGTTGGAGCTGTATTGATAGATGATAGTTGGAGCTGTATTGATAGATTATAATTAGAGCTGTATTGTTAGATGATAGTTAGAGCTGTATTTTAGATGATAGTTGGAGCTGTATTTTTAGATGATAGTTGGAGCTGCATTGATAGATGATAGTCGTAGCTGTATTGATAGATGACAGTTGCAGCTGTATAGATAGTTGATAGTTGGAGCTATATTGTTAGATGATAGTTGGAGCTGTATTGTTAGATGATAGTTGGAGCTGTATTGATAGATGATTGATGGAGCTCTGTTGTTAGATGATAGTTGGAGCTGTATTGATAGATGATAGTTGGAGCTGTATTTTTAGATGATAGTTGGAGCTGTATTGATAGATGATAGTTGGAGCTGTATTGTTAGAAGATAGTTGGAGCTGTACTTTTAGACGATAGTTGGAGCTGTATTGATAGATGCTAGTTGGAGCTGTATTGTTAGATGATAGTTGGAGCTGTATTTTTAGATGATAGTTGGAGCTGTATTGTTAGATGATACTTGGAGCTGTATTTTTAGATGATAGTTGGAGCTGTATTGATAGATGATTGTTAGAGCTGTATTGTTAGATGATAGTTAGAGCTGTATTTTTAGATGATAGTTGGAGCTGTATTTTTAGATGATAGTTGGAGCTGTATTGAAAAATGATAGTTGGAGCTGTATTGATAGATGATATTTGGAGCTGTATTGTTAGATGATAGTTGGAGCTGTATTTTTAGATGATAGTTGGAGCTGTATTGATAGATGATAGTTGGAGCTGTATTGATAGATGATAGTTGGAGCTGTATTGATAGTTGGAGCTGTATAGATAGTTGATAGTTGGAGCTGTATTGTTAGATGATAGTTGGAGCTGTATTGATAGATGATAGTTGGAGCTGTATTTTTAGATGATAGTTGGAGCTGTATTGAGAGATGATAGTTGGAGCTGTATTGATAGATGATAGTTGGAGCTGTATTGATAGATGATATTTGGAGCTGTAATGATAGATTATATTTGGAGCTGTATTGTTAGATGATAGTTGGAGCTGCATTTTTAGATGATAGTTGGAGCTGTATTGAAAAATGATAGTTGGAGCTGTATTGATAGATGATAGTTGGAGCTGTATTGTTAGATGATAGTTGGAGCTATATTTTTAGATGATTGTTGGAGCTGTATTGATAGATGATAGTTGGAGCTGTATTGTTACATGATAGTTGGAGCTGTATTGATAGATGATAGTTGGAGCTGTATTTTTAGATGATAGTTGGAGCTGTATTGATAGATGATAGTTGGAGCTGTATTGTTAGATGATAGTTGAAGCTATATTTTTAGATGATAGTTGGAGCTGTATTGAAAAATGATAGTTGGAGCCGTATTGTTAGATTATAGTTGGAGCTGTATTGTTAGATGATAGTTGGAGCTGTATTTTTAGATGATAGTTGGAGCTGTATTTTCAGATGATAGTTGGAGCTGTATTGTTAGATGATAGTTGGAGCTGTATTGATAGATGATAGTTGGAGCTGTATTGATAGATGATAGTTAGAGCTGTATTGTTAGATGATAGTTAGAGCTGTATTTTTAGATGATAGTTGGAGCTGTATTTTTAGATGATAGTTGGAGCTGCATTGATATATGATAGTCGTAGCTGTATTGATAGATGACAGTTGCAGCTGTATAGATAGTTGATAGTTGGAGCTATATTGTTAGATGATAGTTGGAGCTGTATTGTTAGATGATAGTTGGAGCTGTATTGATAGATGATTGTTGGAGCTCTGTTGTTAGATGATAGTTGAAGCTGTATTGATAGATGATAGTTGGAGCTGTATTGATAGATGATAGTTGGAGCTGTATTTTTAGATGATAGTTGGAGCTGTATTGATAGATGATAGTTGGAGCTGTATTGTTAGAAGATAGTTGGAGCTGTATTTTTAGACGATAGTTGGAGCTGTATTGATAGATGCTAATTGGAGCTGTATTTTTAGATGATAGTTGGAGCTGTATTGTTATATGATAGTTGGAGCTGTATTTTTAGATGATAGTTGGAGCTGTATTGTTAGATGAGAGTTGGAGCTGTATTTTTAGATGATAGTTGGAGCTGTATTGATAGATGATAGTTAGAGCTGTGTTGAAAGATGTTAGTTAGAGCTGTATTTTTAGATGATAGTTGGAGCTGTATTTTTAGAAGATAGTTGGAGCTGTATTGATAGATGATAGTTAGAACTGTGTTGTTAGATGATAGTTAGAGCTGTATTTTTAGATGATAGTTGGAGCTGTATTGTTAGATGATAGTTGGAGCTGTATTTTTAGATGATTGTTGGAGTTGTATTGATAGATGATAGTTGGAGCTGTATTGTTAGATGATAGTTGGAGCTGTATTGATATATTATAGTTGGAGCTGTATTTTTAGATGATAGTTGGAGCTGTATTGATAGATGATAGTTGGAGCTGTATTGTTAGATGATAGTTGAAGCTGTATTTTTAGATGATAGTTGGAGCTGTATTGAAAAATGATAGTTGGAGCCGTATTGTTAGATTATAGTTGGAGCTGTACTGTTAGATGATAGTTGGAGCTGTATTTTTAGATGATAGTTGGAGCTGTATTTTCAGATGATAGTTGGAGCTGTATTGTTAGATGATAGTTGGAGCTATATTGATAGATGATAGTTGAAGCTGTATTGATAGATGATAGTTGGAGCTGTATTGATAGATGATAGTTGGAGCTGTATTTTTAGATGATAGTTGGAGCTGTATTGATAGATGATAGTTGGAGCTGTATTGATAGATGATAGTTGGAGCTTTATTTTTAGACGATAGTTGGAGCTGTATTGATAGATGCTAATTGGAGCTGTATTTTTAGATGATATTTGGAGCTGTATTGTTATATGATAGTTGGAGCTGTATTTTTAGATGATAGTTGGAGCTGTATTGTTAGATGATAGTTGGAGCTGTATTTTTAGATGATAGTTGGAGCTGTATTGATAGATGATAGTTAGAGCTGTGTTGAAAGATGTTAGTTAGAGCTGTATTTTTAGATGATAGTTGGAGCTGTATTTTTAGAAGATAGTTGGAGCTGTATTGATAGATGATAGTTAGAACTGTGTTGTTAGATGATAGTTGGAGCTGTATTGATAGATGATAGTTGGAGCTGTATTGATAGATGATAGATAGAGCTGTGTTGAAAGATGATAGTTGGAGCTGTATTGTTAGATGATAGTTGGAGCTGTATTTTTAGATGATAGTTGGAGCTGTATTGATAGATGATAGTTAGAGCTGTGTTGAAAGATGTTAGTTAGAGCTGTATTTTTAGATGATAGTTGGAGCTGTATTTTTAGAAGATAGTTGGAGCTGTATTGATAGATGATAGTTAGAACTGTGTTGTTAGATGATAGTTGGAGCTGTATTTTTAGATGATAGTTGGAGCTGTATTGATAGATGATAGTTAGAGCTGTGTTGAAAGATGATAGTTGGAGCTGTATTGTTAGATGATAGTTGGAGCTGTATTTTTAGATGATTGTTGGAGCTGTATTGATAGATGATAGTTGGAGCTGTATTGTTAGATGATAGTTGGAGCTGTATTGATAGATGATAGTTGGAGCTGTATTGTTAGATGATAGTTGAAGCTGTATTGAAAAATGATAGTTGGAGCCGTATTGTTAGATTATAGTTGGAGCTGTATTGTTAGATGATAGTTGGAGCTGTATTTTTAGATGATAGTTGGAGCTGTATTTTCAGATGATAGTTGGAGCTGTATTGTTAGATGATAGTTGGAGCTGTATTGATAGATGATAGTTGGAGCTGTATTGATAGATGATAGTTGGAGCTGTATTTTTAGATGATAGTTGGAGCTGTATTGATAGATAATAGTTGGAGCTGTATTGTTAGAAGATAGTTGGAGCTGTATTGTTAGATGATAGTTGGAGCTGTATTGTTAGATGATAGTTGGAGCTGTATTTTTAGAAGATAGTTGGAGCTGTATTGATAGATGATAGTTAGAACTGTGTTGTTAGATGATAGTTAGAGCTGTATTTTTAGATGATAGTTGGAGCTGTACTTTTAGATGATAGTTGGAGCTGTATTGATAGATGATAGTTGGAGATGTATTGATAGATGACAGTTGGAGCTGTATAGATAGTTGATAGTTGGAGCTATATTGTTAGATGATAGTTGGAGCTGTATTGATAGATGCTATTTGGAGCTGTATTGTTAGATGATAGTTGGAGCTGTATTTTTAGATGATAGATGGAGCTGTATTGAAAAATGATAGTTGGAGCTGTATTGATAGATGATATTTGGAGCTGTATTGTTAGATGATAGTTGGAGCTGTATTTTTAGATGATAGTTGGAGCTGTATTGATAGATGATAGTTGGAGCTGTATTGATAGATGATAGTTGGAGCTGTATTGATAGTTGGAGCTGTATAGATAGTTGATAGTTGGAGCTGTATTGTTAGATGATAGTTGGAGCTGTATTGATAGATGATAGTTGGAGCTGTATTTTTAGATGATAGTTGGAGCTGTATTGATAGATGATAGTTGGAGCTGTATTGATAGATGATAGTTGGAGCTGTATTGATAGATGATATTTGGAGCTGTATTGATAGATTATATTTGGAGCTGTATTGTTAGATGATAGTTGGAGCTGTATTTTTAGATGATAGTTGGAGCTGTATTGAAAAATGATAGTTGGAGCTGTATTGATAGATGATAGTTGGAGCTGTATTGTTAGATGATAGTTGGAGCTGTATTTTTAGATGATTGTTGGAGCTGTATTGATAGATGATAGTTGGAGCTGTATTGTTAGATGATAGTTGGAGCTGTATTGATAGATGATAGTTGGAGCTGTATTTTTAGATGATAGTTGGAGCTGTATTGATAGATGATAGTTGGAGCTGTATTGTTAGATGATAGTTGAAGCTGTATTTTTAGATGATAGTTGGAGCTGTATTGAAAAATGATAGTTGGAGCCGTATTGTTAGATGATAGTTGGAGCTGTATTGTTAGATGATAGTTGGAGCTGTATTTTTAGATGATAGTTGGAGCTGTATTTTCAGATGATAGTTGGAGCTGTATTGTTAGATGATAGTTGGAGCTGTATTGATAGATGATAGTTGCAGCTGTATTTATAGATGATAGTTAGAGCTGTATTGTTAGATGATAGTTAGAGCTGTATTTTTAGATGATAGTTGGAGCTGTATTGATAGATGATAGTTGGAGCTGTATTGATAGATGATAGTTGGAGCTGTATTGATAGATGCTATTTGGAGCTGTATTGTTAGATGATAGTTGGAGCTGTATTTTTAGATGATAGTTGGAGCTGTATTGAAAAATTATAGTTGGAGCTGTATTGATAGATGATATTTGGAGCTGTATTGTTAGATGATAGTTGGAGCTGTATTTTTAGATGATAGTTGGAGCTGTATTGATAGATGATAGTTGGAGCTGTATTGATAGATGATAGTTGGAGCTGTATTGATAGTTGGAGCTGTATAGATAGTTGATAGTTGGAGCTGTAATATTAGATTATAGTTGGAGCTGTATTGATAGATGATAGTTGGAGCTGTATTTTTAGATGATAGTTGGAGCTGTATTGATAGATGATAGTTGGAGCTGTATTGATAGATGATAGTTGGAGCTGTATTGATAGATGATATTTGGAGCTGTATTGATAGATTATATTTGGAGCTGTATTGTTAGATGATAGTTGGAGCTGTATTTTTAGATGATAGTTGGAGCTGTATTGAAAAATGATAGTTGGAGCTGTATTGATAGATGATAGTTGGAGCTGTATTGTTAGATGATAGTTGGAGCTGTATTTTTAGATGATTGTTGGAGCTGTATTGATAGATGATAGTTGGAGCTGTATTGTTAGATGATAGTTGGAGCTGTATTGATAGATGATAGTTGGAGCTGTAATTTTAGATGATAGTTGGAGCTGCATTGATATATGATAGTCGTAGCTGTATTGATAGATGATAGTTGGAGCTGTATTGATAGATGACAGTTGGAGCTGTATAGATAGTTGATAGTTGGAGCTATATTGTTAGATGATAGTTGGAGCTGTATTGATAGATGATAGTTGGAGCTGTATTGATAGATGCTATTTGGAGCTGTATTGTTAGATGATAGTTGGAGCTGTATTTTTAGATGATAGTTGGAGCTGTATTGAAAAATTATAGTTGGAGCTGTATTGATAGATGATATTTGGAGCTGTATTGTTAGATGATAGTTGGAGCTGTATTTTTAGATGATAGTTGGAGCTGTATTGATAGATGATAGTTGGAGCTGTATTGATAGATGATAGTTGGAGCTGTATTGATAGTTGGAGCTGTATAGATAGTTGATAGTTGGAGCTGTAATATTAGATTATAGTTGGAGCTGTATTGATAGATGATAGTTGGAGCTGTATTTTTAGATGATAGTTGGAGCTGTATTGATAGATGATAGTTGGAGCTGTATTGATAGATGATAGTTGGAGCTGTATTGATAGATGATATTTGGAGCTGTATTGATAGATTATATTTGGAGCTGTATTGTTAGATGATAGTTGGAGCTGTATTTTTAGATGATAGTTGGAGCTGTATTGAAAAATGATAGTTGGAGCTGTATTGATAGATGATAGTTGGAGCTGTATTGTTAGATGATAGTTGGAGCTGTATTTTTAGATGATTGTTGGAGCTGTATTGATAGATGATAGTTGGAGCTGTATTGATAGATGATAGTTGGAGCTGTATTGATAGATGATAGTTGGAGCTGTATTTTTAGATGATAGTTGGAGCTGTATTGATAGATGATAGTTGGAGCTGTATTGTTAGATGATAGTTGAAGCTGTATTTTTAGATGATAGTTGGAGCTGTATTGAAAAATGATAGTTGGAGCCGTATTGTTAGATGATAGTTGGAGCTGTATTGTTAGATGATAGTTGGAGCTGTATTTTTAGATGATAGTTGGAGCTGTATTTTCAGATGATAGTTGGAGCTGTATTGTTAGATGATAGTTGGAGCTGTATTGATAGATGATAGTTGGAGCTGTATTTATAGATGATAGTTAGAGCTGTATTTTTAGATGATAGTTGGAGCTGTAATTTTAGATGATAGTTGGAGCTGCATTGATATATGATAGTCGTAGCTGTATTTATAGATGACAGTTGCAGCTGTATAGATAGTTGATAGTTGGAGCTATATTGTTAGATGATAGTTGGAGCTTTATTGTTAGATGATAGTTGGAGCTGTATTGATAGATGATTGTTGGAGCTCTGTTGTTAGATGATAGTTGAAGCTGTATTGATAGATGATAGTTGGAGCTGTATTGATAGATGATAGTTGGAGCTGTATTTTTAGATGATAGTTGGAGCTGTATTGATAGATGATAGTTGGAACTGTATTGTTAGAAGATAGTTGGAGCTGTATTTTTAGACGATAGTTGGAGCTGTATTGATAGATGCTAATTGGAGCTGTATTTTTAGATGATAGTTGGAGCTGTATTGTTATATGATAGTTGGAGCTGTATTTTTAGATGATAGTTGGAGCTGTATTGAAAAATGATAGTTGGAGCTGTATTGATAGATGATAGTTGGAGCTGTATTGTTAGATGATAGTTGGAGCTGTATTGATAGATGATAGTTGGAGCTGTAATTTTAGATTATAGTTGGAGCTGCATCGATATATGATAGTCGTAGCTGTATTGATAGATGATAGTTGGAGCTGTATTGATAGATGACAGTTGGAGCTGTATAGATAGTTGATAGTTGGAGCTATATTGTTAGATGATAGTTGGAGCTGTATTGATAGATGATAGTTGGAGCTGTATTGATAGATGCTATTTGGAGCTGTATTGTTAGATGATAGTTGGAGCTGTATTTTTAGATGATAGTTGGAGCTGTATTGAAAAATTATAGTTGGAGCTGTATTGATAGATGATATTTGGAGCTGTATTGTTAGATGATAGTTGGAGCTGTATTTTTAGATGATAGTTGGAGCTGTATTGATAGATGATAGTTGGAGCTGTATTGATAGATGATAGTTGGAGCTGTATTGATAGTTGGAGCTGTATAGATAGTTGATAGTTGGAGCTGTAATATTAGATTATAGTTGGAGCTGTATTGATAGATGATAGTTGGAGCTGTATTTTTAGATGATAGTTGGAGCTGTATTGATAGATGATAGTTGGAGCTGTATTGATAGATGATAGTTGGAGCTGTATTGATAGATGATATTTGGAGCTGTATTGATAGATTATATTTGGAGCTGTATTGTTAGATGATAGTTGGAGCTGTATTTTTAGATGATAGTTGGAGCTGTATTGAAAAATGATAGTTGGAGCTGTATTGATAGATGATAGTTGGAGCTGTATTGTTAGATGATAGTTGGAGCTGTATTTTTAGATGATTGTTGGAGCTGTATTGATAGATGATAGTTGGAGCTGTATTGATAGATGATAGTTGGATCTGTATTGATAGATGATAGTTGGAGCTGTATTTTTAGATGATAGTTGGAGCTGTATTGATAGATGATAGTTGGAGCTGTATTGTTAGATGATAGTTGAAGCTGTATTTTTAGATGATAGTTGGAGCTGTATTGAAAAATGATAGTTGGAGCCGTATTGTTAGATGATAGTTGGAGCTGTATTGTTAGATGATAGTTGGAGCTGTATTTTTAGATGATAGTTGGAGCTGTATTTTCAGATGATAGTTGGAGCTGTATTGTTAGATGATAGTTGGAGCTGTATTGATAGATGATAGTTGGAGCAGTATTTATAGATGATAGTTAGAGCTGTATTTTTAGATGATAGTTGGAGCTGTAATTTTAGATGATAGTTGGAGCTGCATTGATATATGATAGTCGTAGCTGTATTTATAGATGACAGTTGCAGCTGTATAGATAGTTGATAGTTGGAGCTATATTGTTAGATGATAGTTGGAGCTTTATTGTTAGATGATAGTTGGAGCTGTATTGATAGATGATTGTTGGAGCTCTGTTGTTAGATGATAGTTGAAGCTGTATTGATAGATGATAGTTGGAGCTGTATTGATAGATGATAGTTGGAGCTGTATTTTTAGATGATAGTTGGAGCTGTATTGATAGATGATAGTTGGAACTGTATTGTTAGAAGATAGTTGGAGCTGTATTTTTAGACGATAGTTGGAGCTGTATTGATAGATGCTAATTGGAGCTGTATTTTTAGATGATAGTTGGAGCTGTATTGTTATATGATAGTTGGAGCTGTATTTTTAGATGATAGTTGGAGCTGTATTGTTAGATGATAGTTGGAGCTGTATTTTTAGATGATAGTTGGAGCTGTATTGATAGATGATAGTTAGAGCTGTGTTGAAAGATGATAGTTAGAGCTGTATTTTTAGATGATAGTTGAAGCTGTATTTTTAGATCATAGTTGGAGCTGTATTGAAAAATGATAGTTGGAGCTGTATTTTCAGATGATAGTTGGAGCTGTATTGAAAAATGATAGTTGGAGATGTATTGATAGATGACAGTTGCAGCTGTATAGATAGTTGATAGTTGGAGCTATATTGTTAGATGATAGTTGGAGCTGTATTGTTAGATGATAGTTGGAGCTGTATTGATAGATGATTGTTGGAGCTCTGTTGTTAGAGAATAGTTGAAGCTGTATTGATAGATGATAGTTGGAGCTGTATTGATAGATGCTAGTTGGAGCTGTATTGATAGATGATAGTTGGAGCTGTATTGTTAGATGATAGTTGAAGCTGTATTTTTAGATCATAGTTGGAGCTGTATTGAAAAATGATAGTTGGAGCTGTATTTTCAGATGATAGTTGGAGCTGTATTATTAGACGATAGTTGGAGCTGTATTTTTAGATGATAGTTGGAGCTGTATTTTCAGATGATTGTTGGAGCTGTATTGTTAGATGATAGTTGGAGCTGTATTTTTAGATGATAGTTGGAGCTGTATTGATAGATGATTGTTGGAGCTCTGTTGTTAGATGATAGTTGAAGCTGTATTGATAGATGCTAGTTGGAGCTGTATTGATAGATGATAGTTGGAGCTGTATTTTTAGATGATAGTTGGAGCTGTATTGATAGATAATAGTTGGAGCTGTATTGTTAGAAGATAGTTGGAGCTGTATTGTTAGATGATAGTTGGAGCTGTATTTTTAGATGATAGTTGGAGCTGTATTGTTAGATGATAGTTGGAGCTGTATTGATAGATGATTGTTGGAGCTCTGTTGTTAGATGATAGTTGAAGCTGTATTGATAGATGATAGTTGGAGCTGTATTTTTAGATGATAGTTGGAGCTGTATTGTTAGATGATAGTTGGAGCTGTATTGTTAGGTGATAGTTGGAGCTGTATTGTTAGATGATAGTTGGAGCTGTATTTTTAGATGATAGTTGGAACTGTATATTTAGATGATAGTTGGAGCTGTATTGATAGATGATAGTCGTAGCTGTATTTTTAGATTTCAGTGCAGCCTTTGATGTCATTGATATAAATTGTTATTGAACAAACTCACTTGTTATGGCTTTACATTGCCTGTCATCAACTCAAATCACATTTTATTTGTCACATGCTTCGTGAACAACAGGTGTAGACTCACAGTGAAATAATTACTTACAGGCCCTTCCCAGCAATGCAGAGAGAAAAATAGAAACATAGTAACAGGAGGAATAAAACCACAATGAGTAAGGATAACTTGGCTATATACACGGGGTACCCAGTCCATGTAGAGGGGTACGAGGTAGTTGGGGTAGATAAGTCCATATAGATAGGGATAAAGTGACTGGGCAACAGGATAGATAATAAACAGTAGCAGCAGTGTATGTGAGTCAAAAGAGTTTGTGCAAAAAGGGTCACATTTTCAGCATCCTGAGGGGGAAGAGGATTTGTCATGCCTTCTTCATGACTGTGTTGGTGTGTGTGTGAACCATGTTAATTTCTTAGTGATGTGGACATCGAGGAACTTGAAGCTCTCGACTCACTCCACTAGAGCCCCGTCGATGTGAATGGGGGCGTGCTTGGCCCTCCGTTTCCTGTAGTCCACCATCAGCTCCTTTGTATTGCTGACATTGAGGGAGTGGTTGTTGTCCTGGAACCACACAGCCAGGTCTCTGACCTCCTCCCTATAGGCTGTCTCATCCCCGTCAGTGATCAGGCTGTTGTGACCACTGTTGGACCACTGGTTGCCGAGGTCCTCGGCAAACTTAATGATGGTGTTGGAGTCATACACTCGTGGGTGAACAGGGAGTGCAGGAGAGGACTAAGAGTTTAGTTGACTTTACTTCATATGTTCAGAAAAGCAATGATGGTAATATATTGATTAATATAGTGTTGTTGTTATTCCAGACCAGATGTGTAGCCGCCAGAAACAGTATTGCCATGACATAGACTGACAAGATGAATCCAGATGAAAGCTATGATCCCTTATTGATGTCATTTGTTAAATCCACTTCAATCAGTGTAGATCAGTGGTTTCCAAACTTTTTATAGTCTCGTACCCCGTCAAACATTCAACCTCCAGCTGCGCACCCCCTGTAGCACCAAGGTCAGCGCACTCTCAAATGTCTTTTGCCATCATTGTAAGCCTGCCACACACACTATACGATACTGTCGTGTCTTTACTATCATTAAACTGAAGACTTCGTTTTTATCAAAGATTCTCTGTAATTGGTTACTCGATTAAACTGAATAATCATGTAACTGTAATTAACTAGGAAGTTGGGGCACCAAGGAAAGTATTCAGATTACAAAGTTATCATTTCCTAATATAACCTTTCAGATTTTTTTCATATCTGATCAATAGTCTTCTGATTAATGATTTATTTATTTGACCATAGTCTCATTCCAAAAGTCGTAAATTGTTGGTTATCTGCACAAATCCAGTCTTCACTATGAGTCATCCATACATCAATTGTCTTAAATTATTTATTTATTACTAACTAAGTAATTCACAGAAATGCATAAACAAACAGTAAATATGGTTACATGAAATGATAGAATGTGCCCTAGTGGGCTGAACCGGCATGGCGGCTTGTTAGAAAAAGGGGCAATGGGGGGTCGACTGAGAAGTCACTACAGAGTTAATTATTACAATTAAAATGCTAATCCCTTACACATGAACGCTCACTCATTCGGGAACAATTGCAATAAATATATATATTTACGCTCAGTGTGTCATCTTGATCGTCGGTGAAAAGTATTTATTTTGTAGAATTGTCCGTCTCCCTCCCTCTCTCTTTCTGTCTTGGTTAGAGGGGATAGTTCAAAGTGACATTCGTTATAGAATGGGTGTTTCTGCGGTTGTCGTTCTTCGCGTTCAAAGATGCCAAATTCCTAGCTGCAGACTAGTAATTAGTATCAAAGACTTGTTCTCATTCTGTCGGTATCGATAGTCTAAGAGTTTAACGACGTCGTATGGTTAAAAGATTCAGCAATGGTCTACACCTTTAGCCCTCTCGAAATTGAGGTAAGCTTGGTCTGGTGATAATTTCTCAAAGTTGGGTTTTATTCAGAATGGCAGAAAAGGGGCTGTCCCAGGATGTCTGACCCTAACTGGGCTCAGGGGCAGTCCTCTGATTTAGTTCAAATCAAAAGGGAATTGTATTTTTCTTCATTAAACAGTCCACAATCATATTACACAATTATACAAACAGTATCGTCCTCACTCATTCATCTTATACAACAATTAGATGTAAACCTCATATCTGAGGCTATTATATAAACAGAGTTATGGTAATGCGGCCACACCATCTCTCTTGAGCTTCCCAAGTTGTAACAAACGCACCAGTTCGTAGCTGGATTCTTCACCGATCTTTTAAACTTTTTCTGGAACATGAAATTTGTTCGTACCTCAAGTTCTGTGAGGTGGAAGGATTTCCTGTCCTCTGAAAGTTTACCCTATCTCTAATGTGTGTGGCCATGTGTGGCCATGAGGCAGGGTCTTCTGAGGAATTTACGACCTCTGACCACAGCAGTCTGGTTGTAGAAGCAGAGAGCGGGGGATGGTGCTCGCTGTACTCAAAGAGGGCAACGTCATGACAATACATTTATTAAACATTAGAATGAGTGTGAATTTGTGTCACAACCCGGCTAATGGGAAGTGACAAAGCTCTTATAGGACCAGGGCACAAATAATAATAATCAATAATTTTGCTCTTTCTTTAACCGTCTTACATATAAAACCTTATTTATTCATAGAAAATTGTGAATAACTCGCCACAGGTCAATGAGAAGGGTGTGCTTGAAAGGATGCTCATAACTCTGCAGTGTTGGGTTGTATTGGAGAGAGTCTGTCTTAAATCATTTTCCACTCACAGTCTGTGTCTGTATTTAGTTTTCATGCTAGTGATGGCCGAGAATCCACTCTCACATAGGTACGTGGTTGCAAAGGGCATCTGTGTTTTAACCGTGCGATTTGCCAAGGCAGGATACTCTGAGCGCAGCCCAATCCAGAAATCTGGCAGTGGCTTCTGATTAAATTAAATTTTCACAGAATCGCTTGTTGCAATTTCAATGAGTGGACTGGAGGCAGGGCATGAAAGGGATAACGAATCCAGTTGTTTGTGTCCGTAAGCTTGAGTTCATTTGCACACAAAAAAAATCATACAATGATGGAAAGACCTGTGTGTTGTCCTTGTTAATGCAAGCAGTAAAGCGCTCCAACTTCTTAGTCATAGCCTTAATTTTGTCTTAAATCATTGAATATAGTTGCGAAGAGTCCCTGTAATCCTAGATTCAGATCATTCAGGCGAGAAAAAACATCACCCAGATAGGCCAGTCGTGTGAGAAACTCGTCAACATGCAAGCAGTCAGACACGTGAAAATTATAGTCAGTAAAGAAAACTTTAAGCTCGTCTCTGAATTTAAAAAAACGTGTCAATACTTTGTCCCTTGATAACCGCGCACTTCTGTATGTTGTGAAAGCGTTACATGGTCGCTGTCCATATCATTATAAAATGCAGAAAATACACAAGAGTTCAGGGGCCTTGCTTTAACAAAGTTAACCATTTTCACTATAGTGTCCAAAACGTCTTTCAAGCTGTCAGGCATTCCCTTGTCAGCAAGGGAGACATAGTGGATGCTGCAGTGTACCCAAGTGGCGTTGGGAGCAACCGCTTGCATGCCCGTTAGTCACCACTCCACTAGGTCTCCCTGTTATGGCTTTTGCGCCGTCAGTACAGATATCAACATGAGCAGCAGTTAAGTTTGGCTACAGCGGGACCGTTAGTGGAATTTCAGCGAGGGACGTTGTTATGAATACCTTTTTGCCCGGCAGTCTAGGGGGGGATGGCAACGAGACACGTAACATAACTCATGCAAAGTACAATAGTGAAAAAGTAACAGTGAGAACGAAAAACCACAGACAACTAAATTACCGTCAAACACTCATGGTTTATTTTTAAACACACAGTAAAGGGGGGCAGGAAAAGGGGCTGAGCTGGACCCAAGGAAAGAAACAAATATCCAAAAACACCCCTAAGCTAGACTAGCCTACTTCAGTACAGCTAACTAACTAACCAAAATTACAGCGGGTGGTCCACCCAGTTCTAACTAGTGTTCTTAGACAAAGTATTCCTACGGGTAATGTTTGCCCAAGGGTGACTTGACTTGGTACCCCCTTTTCCCACCAACAAACAAACAGTCATGAAGCACAACAATACAATACTCACATAATAACAGACAAAGTGAAATGTAGTTGCAAAAACCAAAAGAGAGATCTCTGCATACAAATAGAGATGGAGAGATAGACACAGAGAGATGGAAACAGAGAGATCGAGCTCCAGAGAAAACAACTGAATCGGTTTTTAAACCAAGGGAAAGGATGTGATTGGGTAAGAGAAAAGGAGCAGGTGTCTTCTGATTAGCGACTGATTGGGGAATGATGATTGCCACCTGTGAGGGAAGGAAGGAGAGAAAATAAATACACAGGATACTTGTATCCGTAACAGACGTAATGTGATTGGATGTTAATTATTTGACTGGGCTACCTGTATTTGACATTGTGTTGTTATTTCTCTGAACACCAGATGGTTTCATGGTTATTTTTGGCAGTGAAACGAGGCTAGTCAGGTGAGAAAAAAACCTCCCTCAAATGTATAGCCCCGTTGGAAAATTCAAATGGACTGTTTGAAAATGTGAATCACATTTTTATTTGGCGTACCCCTGACGACATTGCCCCAGTTTGGGAATACCTGGTTTAGATGAAGGGGAAGAGACTGATTGTTTGAGACATTTGAGACATGGATTTTTGTGCCATTCAGAGGATGAATGGGCAAGACAAAAAATTTAAGTGCCTTTGAACGGGGTATGGTAGTAGTTGCCAGGCGCACTAGTTTGTGTCAAGAAGTGCAACTCTGCTGGGTATTTCACGCTCAACAGTTTCCCGTATGTATCGAGAATGGTCCACCATACAAAGGACATCCAGCCATCTTGACACAATTTTGGGAAGCATTGAAGTCAACATGGGCCAGCATCCCTATGGAATGCTTTGGACACCTTGTAGAGTCTACGCCCCAAAGGATTGAGGCTGTTCTGAGGGTGAAAGGGGAGGGGGTGCAACTCAATATTAGGAAGGTGTTCCTAATGTTTGGTATACTCAGTGTATATTGATTATAAAATATTGATTATTAATGTTGTTGTTGTTTATTCCAGACCAGCTGCGTAGCCGCCTGAGAGAGTATGGCCTCATCACCCCCATCAGCACCGACTCCCATGGTCACTTCCTGTCCCACCTGCTCTCTGCCAATCACAAGCAGCGAGTGAAGAGGGAGGTTGGGGCAGAGGGCTCGGAGCAGGCCAGTGATAGGCTGTTCTTCAACATCACGGTATTCGGCAGGGAGTTCCACCTGAGGCTCCGTCCCAACGACCGCCTGGTGTCTCCTGGGGCCATGGTGGAGTGGCACGACCAGGTTCCTGAACCAGGCAACGCCAGCAGCAGTAGTACAATCACTAGTAATAGTGGTAGCAGAGGTACTATCCGTGTTGGTGGAGAGAATGGGAGTGAGTCGACCAGCGGTGGAACAGAGAGGATTCTCAGGAGGAGGTTGCTGAAAACAGACTGCACCTTTATCGGTGACATCACTGACGTAAAGGGAGCCTCCGTCGCCATTAACAACTGTGATGGACTGGTAAATTCTCGTCAGCCTTTAACGCAAACACACACACACACACACTGCCCCCTCGACACTCTCAACGCTTTAGAGATGATTGGTGACCTAATCATGTGGTGGTCAGTGGTTTTAGATGGTTGGAATTCTGCTGTCTGCTCTATGGCTCTGGTCTATAGCTGAGGGGTTAGTCTTCTCTATATATGGTGGTTTACAGCACATTCTGCTCCAGATATTCCTCATTCTGACAGCTGGAAGAGGCTTTGTCCTGATGTTTGTCATGGATGAGTGGTCCTCCATTACTCTCTGCTAACTTGACGTCCATCTTTCCACACGTAAACTACAGTGCCTTAGGAAAGTATTGACCCCTTGACTTTTTCCAATTTTTAAAAAACATTTTCCTCATAAATCTACACGCAACACCCCATAATGACAAAGCAAAAACAGGTTTTTAGAAATGTTTGCTAATTTATTACAAATAAAAAACAGAAATACCATATTTACATAATTATTTCGACCCATTGCTATAAGATTCGAAATTGAGCTCAGGTGAATCCTTGATGTTTCTACAACTTGATTAGAGTCCACCTGTGGTAAGTTCAATTGATTGGACATGATTTGGAAAGGCACACGCCTGTCTATATAAGTTCCCACAGTTGGCAGTGCATGTCAGAGCAAAAACCAAGCCATGAGGTCGAAGGAATTGTGCCATAAAGCTCAGAGATTTGATTTTGTATAGGCACAGATCTGGGGGACGGTACCAAAACATTTCTGCAGCGTTGAACTTCCTCAAGAACACAGTGGCCTCCATCATTCTTAAATGGGAGAAGTTGGGAACCACCAAGACTCTTCTTAGAGCTGGCCTTCCGGAAAAACTGAGCAATCGGGGAAGAAGGGCCTTGGTCAGGGAGGTGACTAAGAACCCGATGGTCACTCTGACAGAGCTCTGGAGTTCCTCTGTGGAGATGGGAGAACCTTACAGAAGGACAACCATCTCTGCAGCACTCTACCAATTAGACCTTTATGGTAGTGGCCAGATGGAAGCCAATCCTCAGTAAAAGGCACATGACAGCCCGCTTTGAATTTGCCAAAATGCACCTAAAGGACTCTCACACCATGAGAAACAAGATTCTCTGGACTGATGAAACCAAGACTCTACTCTTTGGCCTGAATGCCAAGCATCATGTCTGTAGGAAACCTGGCACAATGTTTTACAGCCGCAGGGACTGGGAGACTAGTCAGTATCGAGGGAAAGATGAACAGAGCAAAGTACAGAGAGATCCTTGATGAAAACCCTCTCCAGAGTGCTCAGGACCTCAGACTGGGATGAAGGTTCACCTTCCAACAGGACAACAACCCTAAGCACACAGCCAAGACAACACAGGAGTGGCTTCGGGACAAGTATCCGAATGTCCTTGAGTGGCCCAGCCAGAGCCTGGACTTGAACCCGATCAAACTTCTCTGGAGAGACCTGAAAATAGCTGTGTAGCGACGCTCCCGATCCAACCTGACAGAGCTTGAGAGGACCTGCAGAGAAGAATGGGACAAACTTCCTAAATGCAGGTGTGCCAAGCTGGTAGCATCATACCCAAGAAGACTCAAGGCTGTAATTGCTGAGGTGGTTAAACAAAGTACTGAGTAGGGTCTGAATACTTATGTAAATATGATATTTAAGGGGTTTTTTTTACTTGCAAAAAAATCTAAACCTGTTTTTGCTTTGCCATTATAGGGCATTGTGTGTAGATTGATGAGGGGGGAAAACTATGTAATCATTTTTGGAATCAAGCTGTAACATAACAAAATGTGGAAAAAGTCAAGGGGACTGAATACTTTCCGATGCACTGTATGAGCAGGCTTTGTGTTCTAGAACTGCTCTTTCCTACACATCAGCTCTATAAAACACAGATTGGCTGGATGACTTCGGGCAGGAAGCTCTGATTGAATGAATGCCTTTGGGCCAAGTAAAATCTTTTCCCTGGGTTATTTTCAGCAACCCATGGTACTATGTTTTCCCTGTGTTAGTTTCAGTAACCAATGGTAGTATATTTCCCCTTGTTAATTTCAGTAACCCATGGTACAATATTTTCGCTATTAGTTTTCAGTAACCCATTTTCAGTAACCCATTTTCAGTAACCCATGGTACTTTATTTTCCATGTGTTCATTTCAGTAACACATGGTACAATATTTTCCCTGTTAGTTTTACATGCTGACCAGACCGGACACGTCGCATGTGCGAGCGTTGCAAAATACGTTTCGAAATCCATGTTATTCAATTATTGCACAGAAATAGAACTCCTTTCTATTTCTGACGCAGATCGCGCTGCAAGTCCTGCCTCTCCCATCTCATCATTGGTTTAAAGAAGCAGGTACCCACGTGCCATCTCCTCATTGGTTATACCACGTGGGTGATTGTCAGTAGTTATTACTAATCTCCATGTCAGTAGTTATTACTCATCTCCATGTCAGTAGTCTGTTAGTAGTTAGTACTCATCTCCATGTCAGTAGTCTGTTAGTAGTTATTACTCGTCCCCATGTCAGTTATTACTCATCTCCATGTCAGTAGTCTGTTAGTAGTTATTACTCATCTCCATGTCAGTAGTTATTACTCATCTCCATGTCAGTCGTTTTTTCTCATCTCCATGACAGTAGTCTGTTGGTAGTTATTTCTCATCTCCATGACAGTAGTATGTTAGTAGTTATTTCTCATCTCCATGTCAGTAGTTATTACTCATCTCCATGACAGTAGTCTGTTGGTAGTTATTTCTCATCTCCATGTCAGTAGTTATTACTCATCTCCATGACAGTAGTCTGTTGGTAGTTATTTCTCATCTCCATGTCAGTAGTTATTACTCATCTCCATGTCAGTCTGTTAGTAGTTATTTCTCATCTCCATGTCAGTAGTTAGTAGTTATTACTCATCTCCATGTCAGTAGTCTGTTAGTAGTTATTACTCATCTCCATGTCAGTAGTTATTACTCATCTCCATGTCAGTCTGTTAGTAGTTATTTCTCATCTCCATGTCAGTAGTTAGTAGTTATTACTCATCTCCATGTCAGTAGTCTGTTAGTAGGTATTACTCATCTCCATGTCAGTAGTTATTACTCATCTCCATGTCAGTCTGTTAGTAGTTATTTCTCATATCCATGTCAGTAGTCTGTTAGTAGTTATTACTCATCTCCATGCAAGTAGTCTGTTAGTAGTTATTAGTCATCTCCACGTTAGTAGTTAGTAGTTATTTCTCATCTCCATGTCAATACTGTTAGTAGTTATTACTCATCTCCATGTCAGTAGTTAGTAGTTATTACTCATCCCCATGTCAGTAGTTATTTCTCACCTCCATGTCAGTAGTCTATTAGTAGTTATTACTCATCTCCATGTCAGTAGTTATTACTCATCTCCATGTCAGTAGTCTGTTAGTAGTTATTACTCATCTACATGTCGGTAGTCTGTTAGTAGTTATTACTCATCTCCATGTCAGTAGTCTGTTAGTAGTTATTTCTCATCCCCATGTCAGTAGTTATTTCTCATCTCCATGTCAGTAGTCTGTTAGTAGTTATTAGTCATCTTCATGTCAGTAGTTATTACTCATCTGCATGTCAGTAGTATGTTAGTAGTTATTACTCATCTCCATGTCAGCAGTCTGTTAGTAGTTATTTCTCATCTCCATGTCAGTAGTCTGTTAGTAGTTATTACTCATCTCCATGTTAGTAGTTAGTAGTTATTACTCATCTCCATGTCAGTAGTCTGTTAGTAGTTATTACTCATCTCCATGTTAGTAGTTAGTAGTTATTACTCATCCCCATGTCAGTACTCTGTTAGTAGTTATTACTCATCTCCATGCAAGTAGTCTGTTAGTAGTTATTAGTCATCTCCACGTTAGTAGTTAGTAGTTATTACTCATCTCCACGTTAGTAGTTAGTAGTTATTACTCATCTTCACGTTAGTAGTTAGTAGTTATTTCTCATCTCCATGTCAGTAGTATGTTAGTAGTTATTACTCATCTTCATGTCAGTAGTTATTACTCATCTGCATGTCAGTAGTATGTTAGTAGTTATTACTCATCTCCTTGTCAGTAGTCTGTTAGTAGTTATTATTCATCTCCATGTCAGTAGTCTGTTAGTAGTTATTACTCATCCCCATGTCAGTAGTTATTACTCATCTCCATGTCAGTACTCTGTTAGTAGTTATTACTCATCTTCATGTCAGTAGTTATTACTCATCTGCATGTCAGTAGTATGTTAGTAGTTATTACTCATCTCCATGTCAGCAGTCTGTTAGTAGTTATTTCTCATCTCCATGTCAGTAGTCTGTTAGTAGTTATTACTCATCTCCATGTTAGTAGTTAGTAGTTATTACTCATCTCCATGTCAGTAGTCTGTTAGTAGTTATTACTCATCTCCATGTTAGTAGTTAGTAGTTATTACTCATCCCCATGTCAGTACTCTGTTAGTAGTTATTACTCATCTCCATGCAAGTAGTCTGTTAGTAGTTATTAGTCATCTCCACGTTAGTAGTTAGTAGTTATTACTCATCTCCACGTTAGTAGTTAGTAGTTATTAGTCATCTCCATGTCAGTAGTCTGTTAGTAGTTATTACTCATCTCCATGTCAGTAGTTAGTAGTTATTACTCATCCCCATGTCAGTAGTTATTTCTCATCCCCATGTCAGTAGTTATTTCTCATCTCCATGTCAGTAGTCTGTTAGTAGTTATTACTCATCTCCATGTCAGTAGTCTGTTAGTAGTTATTAGTCATCTCCATGTCAGTAGTCTATTAGTAGTTATTTCTCATCTCCATGTCAGTAGTCTGTCAGTAGTTATTACTCATATCCATGTCAGTAGTCTGTCAGTAGTTATTACTCATCTCCATGTCAGTAGTTATTACTCATCTCCATGTCAGTAGTCTGTTAGTAGTTATTAGTCATCTCCACGTTAGTAGTTAGTAGTTATTACTCATCTCCACGTTAGTAGTTAGTAGTTATTAGTCATCTCCATGTCAGTAGTCTGTTAGTAGTTATTACTCATCTCCATGTCAGTAGTTAGTAGTTATTACTCATCCCCATGTCAGTAGTTATTTCTCATCCCCATGTCAGTAGTTATTTCTCATCTCCTTGTCAGTAGTTATTTCTCATCTCCATGTCAGTAGTCTGTTAGTAGTTATTACTCATCTCCATGTCAGTAGTCTGTTAGTAGTTATTACTCATCTCCATGTCAGTAGTCTGTTAGTAGTTATTAGTCATCTCCATTTCAGTAGTTAGTAGTTATTTCTCATCTCCATGACAGTAGTATGTTAGTAGTTATTTCTCATCTCCATGTCAGTAGTCTGTTAGTAGTTATTACTCATCTCCACGTTAGTAGTCAGTAGTTATTACTCATCTCCACGTTAGTAGTTATTTCTCATCTCCATGTCAGTAGTCTGTTAGTAGTTATTTCTCATCTCCATGTCAGTAGTCTGTTAGTAGTTATTACTCATCCCCATGTCAGTAGTTATTACTCATCTCCATGTCAGTACTCTGTTAGTAGTTATTTCTCATCTCCATGACAGTAGTTATTTCTCATCTCCATGTCAGTAGTCTGTTAGTAGTTATTTCTCATCTCCATGACAGTAGTATGTTAGTAGTTATTTCTCATCTCCATGTCAGTAGTTAGTAGTTATTACTCATCTCCATGTCAGTAGTCTGTTAGTAGTTATTACTCATCTCCATGTCAGTAGTTAGTAGTTATTAGTCATCCCCATGTCAGTAGTTATTTCTCATCTCCATGTCAGTAGTCTGTTAGTAGTTATTATTCATCTCCATGTCAGTAGTTAGTAGTTATTAGTCATCCCCATGTCAGTAGTTATTTCTCATCTCAATGTCAGTAGTCTGTTAGTAGTTATTACTCATCTCCATGTCAGTAGTCTGTTAGTAGTTATTACTCATCTCCATGTCAGTAGTTAGTAGTTATTAGTCATCCCCATGTAGGTAGTTATTTCTCATCTCAATGTCAGTAGTCTGTTAGTAGTTATTACTCATCTTCACGTTAGTAGTTAGTAGTTATTACTCATCTGCATGTCAGTAGTCTGTTAGTAGTTATTACTCATCTTCACGTCAGTAGTCTGTTAGTAGTTATTACTCATCCCCATGTCAGTAGTTATTTCTCATCTCCATGTCAGTAGTCTGTTAGTAGTTATTACTCATCTCCATGTCAGTAGTTATTTCTCATCTCCATGTCAGTAGTTATTTCTCATCTCCATGTCAGTAGTTATTTCTCATCTCCATGTCAGTAGTTATTTCTCATCTCCATGTCAGTAGTTATTACTCATCTCCATGTCAGTAGTTATTACTCATCTCCATGTCAGTAGTCTGTTGGTAGTTATTTCTCATCTCCATGTCAGTAGTTAGTAGTTATTACTCATCTCCATGTCAGTAGTTAGTAGTTATTACTCATCTCCATGTCAGTAGTCTGTTAGTAGTTATTACTCATCTCCACGTTAGCAGTTAGTAGTTATTTCTCATCTCCATGTTGGTAGTTATTTCTCATCTCCATGTCTGTTGGTAGTTATTTCTCATCTCCATGTCAGTATTCTGTTGGTAGTTATTTCTCATCTCCATGTCAGTAGTTAGTAGTTATTACTCATCTCCATGTCAGTAGTCTGTTAGTAGTTATTACTCATCTCCACGTTAGCAGTTAGTAGTTATTTCTCATCTCCATGTTAGTAGTTATTACTCATCTCCATGTCAGTAGTCTGTCAGTAGTCATTTCTCACTTCCATGTCAGTAGTCATTTCTCACTTCCATGTCAGTAGTTATTTCTCATCTCCATGTCAGTAGTTATTACTCATCTCCATGTCAGTAGTCTGTTGGTAGTTATTTCTCATCTCCATGTCTGTTGGTAGTTATTTCTCATCTCCATGTCAGTAGTCTGTTGGTAGTTATTTCTCATCTCCATGTCAGTAGTTATTACTCATCTCCATGTCAGTAGTTATTACTCATCTCCATGTCAGTTGTTATTACTCATCTCCATGTCAGTAGTCTGTTGGTAGTTATTTCTCATCTCCATGTCTGTTGGTAGTTATTTCTCATCTCCATGTCAGTAGTCTGTTGGTAGTTATTTCTCATCTCCATGTCAGTAGTCTGTTAGTAGTTATTACTCATCTCCATGTCAGTAGTCTGTCAGTAGTTATTTCTCATCTCCATGTCAGTAGTTATTTCTCATCTCCATGTCAGTAGTTATTTCTCATCTCCATGTCAGTAGTTATTACTCATCTCCATGTCAGTAGTTATTACTCATCTCCATGTCAGTAGTTATTACTCATCTCCATGTCAGTAGTTTTTTCTCATCTCCATGTCAGTAGTTATTACTCATCTCCATGTCAGTAGTTATTACTCATCTCCATGTCAGTAGTCTGTTGGTAGTTATTTCTCATCTCCATGACAGTAGTTATTTCTCATCTCCATGTCAGTAGTCTGTTAGTAGTTATTTCTCATCTCCATGACAGTAGTATGTTAGTAGTTATTTCTCATCTCCATGTCAGTAGTTAGTAGTTATTACTCATCTCCATGTCAGTAGTCTGTTAGTAGTTATTACTCATCTCCATGTCAGTAGTTAGTAGTTATTAGTCATCCCCATGTCAGTAGTTATTTCTCATCTCCATGTCAGTAGTCTGTTAGTAGTTATTATTCATCTCCATGTCAGTAGTTAGTAGTTATTAGTCATCCCCATGTCAGTAGTTATTTCTCATCTCAATGTCAGTAGTCTGTTAGTAGTTATTACTCATCTCCATGTCAGTAGTCTGTTAGTAGTTATTACTCATCTCCATGTCAGTAGTTAGTAGTTATTAGTCATCCCCATGTAGGTAGTTATTTCTCATCTCAATGTCAGTAGTCTGTTAGTAGTTATTACTCATCTTCACGTTAGTAGTTAGTAGTTATTACTCATCTGCATGTCAGTAGTCTGTTAGTAGTTATTACTCATCTCCACGTCAGTAGTCTGTTAGTAGTTATTACTCATCCCCATGTCAGTAGTTATTTCTCATCTCCATGTCAGTAGTTATTTCTCATTTCCATGTCAGTAGTTATTTCTCATCTCCATGTCAGTAGTTATTTCTCATCTCCATGTCAGTAGTTATTACTCATCTCCATGTCAGTAGTTATTACTCATCTCCATGTCAGTAGTCTGTTGGTAGTTATTTCTCATCTCCATGTCAGTAGTTAGTAGTTATTACTCATCTCCATGTCAGTAGTCTGTTAGTAGTTATTACTCATCTCCACGTTAGCAGTTAGTAGTTATTTCTCATCTCCATGTTGGTAGTTATTTCTCATCTCCATGTCTGTTGGTAGTTATTTCTCATCTCCATGTCAGTATTCTGTTGGTAGTTATTTCTCATCTCCATGTCAGTAGTTAGTAGTTATTACTCATCTCCATGTCAGTAGTCTGTTAGTAGTTATTACTCATCTCCACGTTAGCAGTTAGTAGTTATTTCTCATCTCCATGTTAGTAGTTATTACTCATCTCCATGTCAGTAGTCTGTCAGTAGTCATTTCTCACTTCCATGTCAGTAGTCATTTCTCACTTCCATGTCAGTAGTTATTTCTCATCTCCATGTCAGTAGTTATTACTCATCTCCATGTCAGTAGTCTGTTGGTAGTTATTTCTCATCTCCATGTCTGTTGGTAGTTATTTCTCATCTCGATGTCAGTAGTCTGTTGGTAGTTATTTCTCATCTCCATGTCAGTAGTTATTACTCATCTCCATGTCAGTAGTTATTACTCATCTCCATGTCAGTTGTTATTACTCATCTCCATGTCAGTAGTCTGTTGGTAGTTATTTCTCATCTCCATGTCTGTTGGTAGTTTTTCTCATCTCCATGTCAGTAGTCTGTTGGTAGTTATTTCTCATCTCCATGTCAGTAGTCTGTTAGTAGTTATTACTCATCTCCATGTCAGTAGTCTGTCAGTAGTTATTTCTCATCTCCATGTCAGTAGTTATTTCTCATCTCCATGTCAGTAGTTATTTCTCATCTCCATGTCAGTAGTTATTTCTCATCTCCATGTCAGTAGTTATTTCTCATCTCCATGTCAGTAGTTATTACTTATCTCCATGTCAGTAGTTATTACTCATCTCCATGTCAGTAGTTTTTTCTCATCTCCGTGTCAGTAGTTTTTTCTCATCTCCATGTCAGTAGTTATTACTCATCTCCATGTCAGTAGTTATTACTCATCTCCATGTCAGTAGTCTGTTGGTAGTTATTTCTCATCTCCATGACAGTAGTTATTTCTCATCTCCATGTCAGTAGTCTGTTAGTAGTTATTTCTCATCTCCATGACAGTAGTTATTTCTCATCTCCATGTCAGTAGTCTGTTAGTAGTTATTACTCATCTCCATGTCAGTAGTCTGTCAGTAGTCATTTCTCACTTCCATGTCAGTAGTCATTTCTCACTTCCATGTCAGTAGTTATTTCTCATCTCCATGTCAGTAGTTATTACTCATCTCCATGTCAGTAGTCTGTTGGTAGTTATTTCTCATCTCCATGTCTGTTGGTAGTTATTTCTCATCTCCATGTCAGTAGTCTGTTGGTAGTTATTTCTCATCTCCATGTCAGTAGTTATTACTCATCTCCATGTCAGTAGTTATTACTCATCTCCATGTCAGTTGTTATTACTCATCTCCATGTCAGTAGTCTGTTGGTAGTTATTTCTCATCTCCATGTCTGTTGGTAGTTTTTCTCATCTCCATGTCAGTAGTCTGTTGGTAGTTATTTCTCATCTCCATGTCAGTAGTCTGTTAGTAGTTATTACTCATCTCCATGTCAGTAGTCTGTCAGTAGTTATTTCTCATCTCCATGTCAGTAGTTATTTCTCATCTCCATGTCAGTAGTTATTTCTCATCTCCATGTCAGTAGTTATTTCTCATCTCCATGTCAGTAGTTATTTCTCATCTCCATGTCAGTAGTTATTACTCATCTCCATGTCAGTAGTTATTACTCATCTCCATGTCAGTAGTTTTTTCTCATCTCCATGTCAGTAGTTTTTTCTCATCTCCATGTCAGTAGTTATTACTCATCTCCATGTCAGTAGTTATTACTCATCTCCATGTCAGTAGTCTGTTGGTAGTTATTTCTCATCTCCATGACAGTAGTTATTTCTCATCTCCATGTCAGTAGTCTGTTAGTAGTTATTTCTCATCTCCATGACAGTAGTTATTTCTCATCTCCATGTCAGTAGTCTGTTAGTAGTTATTTCTCATCTCCATGACAGTAGTATGTTAGTAGTTATTTCTCATCTCCATGTCAGTAGTTAGTAGTTATTACTCATCTCCATGTCAGTAGTCTGTTAGTAGTTATTATTCATCTCCATGTCAGTAGTCTGTTAGTAGTTATTACTCATCTCCATGTCAGTAGTTAGTAGTTATTACTCATCCCCATGTCAGTAGTTATTTCTCATCTCAATGTCAGTAGTCTTTAATTAGTTATTACTCATCTTCACGTTAGTAGTTAGTAGTTATTTCTCATCTCCATGTCAGTAGTCTGTTAGTAGGTATTACTCATCCCCATGTCAGTAGTTATTTCTCATCTCCATGTCAGTAGTCTGTTAGTAGTTATTACTCATCTCCATGTCAGTAGTTATTTCTCATCTCCATGTCAGTAGTCTGTTAGTAGTTATTTCTCATCTCAATGTCAGTAGTTATTTCTCATCTCCATGTCAGTAGTTATTTCTCATCTCCATGTCAGTAGTTATTTCTCATCTCCATGTCAGTAGTTATTACTCATCTCCATGTCAGTAGTTATTACTCATCTCCATGTCAGTAGTCTGTTGGTAGTTATTTCTCATCTCCATGTCAGTAGTTAGTAGTTATTACTCATCTCCATGTCAGTAGTCTGTTAGTAGTTATTACTCATCTCCACGTTAGCAGTTAGTAGTTATTTCTCATCTCCATGTTGGTAGTTATTTCTCATCTCCATGTCTGTTGGTAGTTATTTCTCATCTCCATGTCAGTAGTCTGTTGGTAGTTATTTCTCATCTCCATGTCAGTAGTTAGTAGTTATTACTCATCTCCATGTCAGTAGTCTGTCAGTAGTTATTTCTCATCTCCATGTCAGTAGTTATTTCTCATCTCCATGTCAGTAGTTATTACTCATCTCCATGTCAGTAGTTATTACTCAGCTCCATGTCAGTAGTCTGTTGGTAGTTATTTCTCATCTCCATGTCAGTAGTTAGTAGTTATTACTCATCTCCATGTCAGTAGTCTGTTAGTAGTTATTACTCATCTCCACGTTAGCAGTTAGTAGTTATTTCTCATCTCCATGTTGGTAGTTATTTCTCATCTCCATGTCTGTTGGTAGTTATTTCTCATCTCCATGTCAGTAGTCTGTTGGTAGTTATTTCTCATCTCCATGTCAGTAGTTAGTAGTTATTACTCATCTCCATGTCAGTAGTCTGTTAGTAGTTATTACTCATCTCCATGTTAGCAGTTAGTAGTTATTTCTCATCTCCATGTTAGTAGTTATTACTCATCTCCATGTCAGTAGTCTGTCAGTAGTCATTTCTCACTTCCATGTCAGTAGTTATTTCTCATCTCCATGTCAGTAGTTATTACTCATCTCCATGTCAGTAGTCTGTTGGTAGTTATTTCTCATCTCCATGACAGTAGTCTGTTGGTAGTTATTTCTCATCTCCATGACAGTAGTTATTTCTCATCTCCATGTCAGTAGTCTGTTAGTAGTTATTTCTCATCTCCATGACAGTAGTTATTTCTCATCTCCATGTCAGTAGTCTGTTAGTAGTTATTTCTCATCTCCATGACAGTAGTATGTTAGTAGTTATTTCTCATCTCCATGTCAGTAGTTAGTAGTTATTACTCATCTCCATGTCAGTAGTCTGTTAGTAGTTATTATTCATCTCCATGTCAGTAGTCTGTTAGTAGTTATTACTCATCTCCATGTCAGTAGTTAGTAGTTATTACTCATCCCCATGTCAGTAGTTATTTCTCATCTCAATGTCAGTAGTCTGTTAGTAGTTATTACTCATCTTCACGTTAGTAGTTAGTAGTTATTTCTCATCTCCATGTCAGTAGTTTTTTCTCATCTCCACGTTAGTAGTTAGTAGTTATTACTCATCTGCATGTCAGTAGTCTGTTAGTAGTTATTAGTCATCTCCATGTCAGTAGTCTGTTAGTAGTTATTACTCATCTCCACGTCAGTAGTCTGTTAGTAGTTATTACTCATCCCCATGTCAGTAGTTATTTCTCATCTCCATGTCAGTAGTCTGTTAGTAGTTATTACTCATCTCCATGTCAGTAGTTATTTCTCATCTCCATGTCAGTAGTCTGTTAGTAGTTATTTCTCATCTCCATGTCAGTAGTTATTTCTCATCTCCATGTCAGTAGTTATTTCTCATCTCCATGTCAGTAGTTATTTCTCATCTCCATGTCAGTAGTTATTACTCATCTCCATGTCAGTAGTTATTACTCATCTCCATGTCAGTAGTCTGTTGGTAGTTATTTCTCATCTCCATGTCAGTAGTTAGTAGTTATTACTCATCTCCATGTCAGTAGTCTGTTAGTAGTTATTACTCATCTCCACGTTAGCAGTTAGTAGTTATTTCTCATCTCCATGTTAGTAGTTATTACTCATCTCCATATCAGTAGTCTGTCAGTAGTTATTTCTCACTTCCATGTCAGTAGTCTGTTGGTAGTTATTTCTCATCTCCATGTCAGTAGTCTATTGGTAGTTATTTCTCATCTCCATGTCAGTAGTCTGTTGGTAGTTATTTCTCAACTCCATGTCAGTAGTTAGTAGTTATTACTCATCTCCATGTCAGTAGTCTGTTAGTAGTTATTACTCATACCCATGTCAGTAGTTATTTCTCAACTCCATGTCAGTAGTTATTACTAATCTCATGTCAGTAGTCTGTTAGTAGTTATTTCTCATCTCCATGTCAGTAGTCTGTTGGTAGTTATTTCTCAACTCCATGTCAGTAGTTAGTAGTTATTACTCATCTACATGTCAGTAGTCTGTTAGTAGTTATTACTCATCTCCATGTCAGTAGTTAGTAGTTATTACTCATCTCCATGTCAGTAGTTATTACTAATCTCATGTCAGTAGTCTGTTAATAGTTATTTCTCATCTCCATGTCAGTAGTTAGTAGTTATTACTCATCTCCATGTCAGTAGTCTGTTAGTAGTTATTACTCATCTCCACGTTAGCAGTTAGTAGTTATTTCTCATCTCCATGTTAGTAGTTATTACTCATCTCCATGTCAGTAGTCTGTTGGTAGTTATTTCTCATCTCCATGTCAGTAGTCTGTTGGTAGTTATTTCTCATCTCCATGTCAGTAGTCTGTTGGTAGTTATTTCTCATCTCCATGTCAGTAGTCTGTTAGTTGTTATTATTCATCTCCATGTCAGTAGTCTGTTAGTAGTTATTACTCATCTCCAGGTTAGTAGTTAGTAGTTATTACTCATCTCCATATCAGTAGTCTGTTAGTAGTTATTATTAATCTCCATGTCAGTAGTCTGTTAGTAGTTATTACTCATCTCCACGTTAGTAGTTATTACTCATCTCCACGTTAGTAGTTAGTAGTTATTACTCATCTCCATGTCAGTAGTTATTTCTCATCTCCATGTCAGTAGTCTGTTAGTTGTTATTATTCATCTCCATGTCAGTAGTCTGTTAGTAGTTATTACTCATCTCCAGGTTAGTAGTTAGTAGTTATTACTCATCTCCATGTCAGTAGTCTGTTAGTAGTTATTATTAATCTCCATGTCAGTAGTCTGTTAGTAGTTATTATTAATCTCCATGTCAGTAGTCTGTTAGTAGTTATTACTCATCTCCACGTTAGTAGTTATTACTCATCTCCACGTTAGTAGTTAGTAGTTATTACTCATCTCCATGTCAGTAGTTATTTCTCATCCCCATGTCAGTAGTTATTTCTCATCCCCATGTCAGTAGTTATTTCTCATCCCCATGTCAGTAGTCTGTTAGTAGTTATTACTCATCTACATGTCAGTAGTCTGTCAGTAGTTATTACTCATATCCATGTCAGTAGTCTGTCAGTAGTTATTACTCATCCCCATGTCAGTAGTTATTTCTCATCTCCTTGTCAGTAGTTATTACGCATCTCCATGTCAGTAGTTATTACTCATCTCCATGTCAGTAGTCTGTTAGTAGTTATTTCTCATCTCCATGTCAGTAGTCTGTTAGTAGTTATTTCTCATCTCCATGACAGTAGTATGTTAGTAGTTATTTCTCATCTCCATGTCAGTAGTTAGTAGTTATTACTCATCTCCATGTCAGTAGTTAGTAGTTATTACTCATCTCCATGTCAGTAGTCTGTTAGTAGTTATTATTCATCTCCATGTCAGTAGTCTGTTAGTAGTTATTACTCATCTCCATGTCAGTAGTTAGTAGTTATTACTCATCCCCATGTCTGTTAGTAGTTATTACTCATCTCCATGTCAGTAGTCTGTTAGTAGTTGTTACTCATCTTCACGTTAGTAGTTAGTAGTTATTTCTCATCTCCATGTCAGTAGTTTTTTCTCATCTCCACGTTAGTAGTTAGTAGTTATTACTCATCTGCATGTCAGTAGTCTGTTAGTAGTTATTACTCATCTCCACGTCAGTAGTCTGTTAGTAGTTATTACTCATCCCCATGTCAGTAAATCAAATCAAATCAAATCAAATGTATTTATATAGCCCTTCGTACATCAGCTGATATCTCAAAGTGCTGTACAGAAACCCAGCCTAAAACCCCAAACAGCAAGCAATGCAGGTGTAGAAGCACGGTGGCTAGGAAAAACTCCCTAGAAAGGCCAAAACCTAGGAAGAAACCTAGAGAGGAACCAGGCTATGTGGGGTGGCCAGTCCTCTTCTGGCTGTGCCGGGTGGAGATTATAACAGAACATGGTCAAGATGTTCAAATGTTCATAAATGACCAGCATGGTCGAATAATATTAAGGCAGAACAGTTGAAACTGGAGCAGCAGCACAGCCAGGTGGACTGGGGACAGCAAGGAGTCATCATGTCAGGTATTCCTGGGGCATGGTCCTAGGGCGAGTCCTCCGAGAGAGAGAAAGAAAGAGAGAATTAGAGAGAGCATATGTGGGATGGCCAGTCCTCTTCTGGCTGTGCCGGGTGGAGATTATAACAGAACATGGCCAAGATGCTCAACTGTTCATAAATGACCAGCATGGTCAAATAATATTAAGGCAGAACAGTTGAAACTGGAGCAGCAGCACAGCCAGGTGGACTGGGGACAGCAAGGAGTCATGTCAGGTAGTCCTGGGGCATGGTCCTAGGGCTCAGGTCCTCCGAGAGAGAGAAAGAGAGAAGGAGAGAATTAGAGAACGCACACCTAGATTCACACAGGACACCGAATAGGACAGGAGAAGTACTCCAGATATAACAAACTGACCCTAGCCCCCGACACATAAACTACTACTGCAGCATAAATACTGGAGGCTGAGACAGGAGGGGTCAGGAGACACTGTGGCCCAGTAGTTATTTCTCATCTCCATGTCAGTAGTCTGTTAGTAGTTATTTCTCATCTCCATGTCAGTAGTTATTTCTCATCTCCATGTCAGTAGTTATTACTCATCTCCATGTCAGTAGTTATTACTCATCTCCATGTCAGTAGTTATTACTCATCTCCATGTCAGTAGTCTGTTGGTAGTTATTTCTCATCTCCATGTCTGTTGGTAGTTATTTCTCATCTCCATGTCAGTAGTCTGTTGGTAGTTATTTCTCATCTCCATGTCAGTAGTCTGTTAGTAGTTATTACTCATCTCCACGTTAGCAGTTAGTAGTTATTTCTCATCTCCATGTTAGTAGTTATTACTCATCTCCATGTCAGTAGTCGGTTGGTAGTTATTTCTCATCTCCATGTCAGTAGTCTGTTGGTAGTTATTTCTCATCTCCATGTCAGTAGTCTGTTAGTAGTTATTACTCATCTCCATGTCAATAGTCTGTCAGTAGTTATTTCTCATCTCCATGTCAGTAGTTATTTCTCATCTCCATGTCAGTAGTTATTTCTCATCTCCATGTCAGTAGTTATTTCTCATCTCCATGTCAGTAGTTATTTCTCATCTCCATGTCAGTAGTTATTTCTCATCTCCATGTCAGTAGTTATTACTCATCTCCATGTCAGTAGTTTTTTCTCATCTCCATGTCAGTAGTTATTACTCAGCTCCATGTCAGTAGTTATTACTCATCTCCATGTCAGTAGTCTGTTGGTAGTTATTTCTCATCTCCATGACAGTAGTTATTTCTCATCTCCATGTCAGTAGTCTGTTAGTAGTTATTTCTCATCTCCATGACAGTAGTTATTTCTCATCTCCATGTCAGTAGTCTGTTAGTAGTTATTTCTCATCTCCATGACAGTAGTATGTTAGTAGTTATTTCTCATCTCCATGTCAGTAGTTAGTAGTTATTACTCATCTCCATGTCAGTAGTCTGTTAGTAGTTATTATTCATCTCCATGTCAGTAGTCTGTTAGTAGTTATTACTCATCTCCATGTCAGTAGTTAGTAGTTATTACTCATCCCCATGTCAGTAGTTATTTCTCATCTCAATGTCAGTAGTCTGTTAGTAGTTATTACTCATCTTCACGTTAGTAGTTAGTAGTTATTTCTCATCTCCATGTCAGTAGTCTGTTAGTAGTTATTAGGCATCTCCATGTCAGTAGTCTGTTAGTAGTTATTACTCATCTCCACGTCAGTAGTCTGTTAGTAGTTATTACTCATCCCCATGTCAGTAGTTATTTCTCATCTCCATGTCAGTAGTCTGTTAGTAGTTATTTCTCATCTCCATGTCAGTAGTTATTTCTCATCTCCATGTCAGTAGTTATTTCTCATCTCCATGTCAGTAGTTATTACTCATCTCCATGTCAGTAGTCTGTTGGTAGTTATTTCTCATCTCCATGTCAGTAGTTAGTAGTTATTACTCATCTCCATGTCAGTAGTCTGTTAGTAGTTATTACTCATCTCCACGTTAGCAGTTAGTAGTTATTACTCATCTCCATGTCAGTAGTCTGTTAGTAGTTATTTCTCACTTCCATGTCAGTAGTCTGTTGGTAGTTATTTCTCATCTCCATGTCAGTAGTCTGTTGGTAGTTATTTCTCATCTCCATGTCAGTAGTCTGTTGGTAGTTATTTCTCATCTCCATGTCAGTAGTCTGTTGGTAGTTATTTCTCATCTCCATGTCAGTAGTCTGTTGGTAGTTATTTCTCATCTCCATGTCAGTAGTCTGTTGGTAGTTATTTCTCAACTCCATGTCAGTAGTTAGTAGTTATTACTCATCTCCATGTCAGTAGTCTGTTAGTAGTTATTACTCATCCCCATGTCAGTAGTTATTTCTCATCTCCATGTTAGTAGTTATTACTCATCTCCATGTCAGTAGTCTGTTGGTAGTTATTTCTCATCTCCATGTCAGTAGTCTGTTGGTAGTTATTTCTCATCTCCATGTCAGTAGTCTGTTGGTAGTTATTTCTCATCTCCATGTCAGTAGTCTGTTGGTAGTTATTTCTCATCTCCATGTCAGTAGTCTGTTGGTAGTTATTTCTCAACTCCATGTCAGTAGTTAGTAGTTATTACTCATCTCCATGTCAGTAGTCTGTTAGTAGTTATTACTCATCCCCATGTCAGTAGTTATTTCTCAACTCCATGTCAGTAGTTATTACTAATCTCCATGTCAGTAGTCTGTTGGTAGTTATTTCTCAACTCCATGTCAGTAATTAGTAGTTATTACTCATCTACATGTCAGTAGTCTGTTAGTAGTTATTACTCATCTCCATGTTAGTAGTTATTACTAATCTCATGTCAGTAGTCTGTTAATAGTTATTTCTCATCTCCATGTCAGTAGTTAGTAGTTATTACTCATCTCCATGTCAGTAGTCTGTTAGTAGTTATTACTCATCTCCACGTTAGCAGTTAGTAGTTATTTCTCATCTCCATGTTAGTTGTTATTACTCATTTCCATGTCAGTAGTCTGTTGGTAGTTATTTCTCATCTCCATGTCAGTAGTCTGTTGGTAGTTATTTCTCATCTCCATGTCAGTAGTCTGTTGGTAGTTATTTCTCATCTCCATGTCAGTAGTCTGTTAGTTGTTATTATTCATCTCCATGTCAGTAGTCTGTTAGTAGTTATTACTCATCTCCAGGTTAGTAGTTAGTAGTTATTACTCATCTCCATGTCAGTAGTCTGTTGGTAGTTATTTCTCATCTCCATGACAGTAGTATGTTAGTAGTTATTTCTCATCTCCATGTCAGTAGTTAGTAGTTATTACTCATCTCCATGTCAGTAGTTAGTAGTTATTACTCATCTCCATGTCAGTAGTCTGTTAGTAGTTATTATTCATCTCCATGTCAGTAGTCTGTTAGTAGTTATTACTCATCTCCATGTCAGTAGTTAGTAGTTATTTCTCATCTCCATGTCAGTAGTTTTTTCTCATCTCCACGTTAGTAGTTAGTAGTTATTACTCATCTGCATGTCAGTAGTCTGTTAGTAGTTATTACTCATCTCCACGTCAGTAGTCTGTTAGTAGTTATTACTCATCCCCATGTCAGTAAATCAAATCAAATCAAATCAAATTTATTTATATAGCCCTTCGTACATCAGCTGATATCTCAAAGTGCTGTACAGAAACCCAGCCTAAAACCCCAAACAGCAAGCAATGCAGGTGTAGAAGCACGGTGGCTAGGAAAAACTCCCTAGAAAGGCCAAAACCTAGGAAGAAACCTAGAGAGGAACCAGGCTATGTGGGGTGGCCAGTCCTCTTCTGGCTGTGCCGGGTGGAGATTATAACAGAACATGGTCAAGATGTTCAAATGTTCATAAATGACCAGCATGGTCGAATAATAATAAGGCAGAACAGTTGAAACTGGAGCATTAGCATAGTCAGGTGGACTGGGGACAGCAAGGAGTCATCATGTCAGGTATTCCTGGGGCATGGTCCTAGGGCGAGTCCTCCGAGAGAGAGAAAGAAAGAGAGAATTAGAGAGAGCATATGTGGGATGGCCAGTCCTCTTCTGGCTGTGCCGGGTGGAGATTATAACAGAACATGGCCAAGATGCTCAACTGTTCATAAATGACCAGCATGGTCAAATAATATTAAGGCAGAACAGTTGAAACTGGAGCAGCAGCACAGCCAGGTGGACTGGGGACAGCAAGGAGTCATGTCAGGTAGTCCTGGGGCATGGTCCTAGGGCTCAGGTCCTCCGAGAGAGAGAAAGAGAGAAGGAGAGAATTAGAGAACGCACACCTAGATTCACACAGGACACCGAATAGGACAGGAGAAGTACTCCAGATATAACAAACTGACCCTAGCCCCCCGACACATAAACTACTACTGCAGCATAAATACTGGAGGCTGAGACAGGAGGGTCAGGAGACACTGTGGCCCAGTAGTTATTTCTCATCTCCATGTCAGTAGTCTGTTAGTAGTTATTACTCATCTCCATGTCAGTAGTCTGTCAGTAGTTATTTCTCATCTCCATGTCAGTAGTTATTTCTCATCTCCATGTCAGTAGTCTGTTAGTAGTTATTAGGCATCTCCATGTCAGTAGTCTGTTAGTAGTTATTACTCATCTCCACGTCAGTAGTCTGTTAGTAGTTATTACTCATCCCCATGTCAGTAGTTATTTCTCATCTCCATGTCAGTAGTCTGTTAGTAGTTATTTCTCATCTCCATGTCAGTAGTTATTTCTCATCTCCATGTCAGTAGTTATTTCTCATCTCCATGTCAGTAGTTATTACTCATCTCCATGTCAGTAGTCTGTTGGTAGTTATTTCTCATCTCCATGTCAGTAGTTAGTAGTTATTACTCATCTCCATGTCAGTAGTCTGTTAGTAGTTATTACTCATCTCCACGTTAGCAGTTAGTAGTTATTACTCATCTCCATGTCAGTAGTCTGTTAGTAGTTATTTCTCACTTCCATGTCAGTAGTCTGTTGGTAGTTATTTCTCATCTCCATGTCAGTAGTCTGTTGGTAGTTATTTCTCATCTCCATGTCAGTAGTCTGTTGGTAGTTATTTCTCATCTCCATGTCAGTAGTCTGTTGGTAGTTATTTCTCATCTCCATGTCAGTAGTCTGTTGGTAGTTATTTCTCATCTCCATGTCAGTAGTCTGTTGGTAGTTATTTCTCAACTCCATGTCAGTAGTTAGTAGTTATTACTCATCTCCATGTCAGTAGTCTGTTAGTAGTTATTACTCATCCCCATGTCAGTAGTTATTTCTCATCTCCATGTTAGTAGTTATTACTCATCTCCATGTCAGTAGTCTGTTGGTAGTTATTTCTCATCTCCATGTCAGTAGTCTGTTGGTAGTTATTTCTCATCTCCATGTCAGTAGTCTGTTGGTAGTTATTTCTCATCTCCATGTCAGTAGTCTGTTGGTAGTTATTTCTCAACTCCATGTCAGTAGTTAGTAGTTATTACTCATCTCCATGTCAGTAGTCTGTTAGTAGTTATTACTCATCCCCATGTCAGTAGTTATTTCTCAACTCCATGTCAGTAGTTATTACTAATCTCATGTCAGTAGTCTGTTAGTAGTTATTTCTCATCTCCATGTCAGTAGTCTGTTGGTAGTTATTTCTCAACTCCATGTCAGTAATTAGTAGTTATTACTCATCTACATGTCAGTAGTCTGTTAGTAGTTATTACTCATCTCCATGTTAGTAGTTATTACTAATCTCATGTCAGTAGTCTGTTAATAGTTATTTCTCATCTCCATGTCAGTAGTTAGTAGTTATTACTCATCTCCATGTCAGTAGTCTGTTAGTAGTTATTACTCATCTCCACGTTAGCAGTTAGTAGTTATTTCTCATCTCCATGTTAGTAGTTATTACTCATCTCCATGTCAGTAGTCTGTTAGTAGTTATTACTCATCTCCACGTTAGCAGTTAGTAGTTATTTCTCATCTCCATGTTAGTTGTTATTACTCATTTCCATGTCAGTAGTCTGTTGGTAGTTATTTCTCATCTCCATGTCAGTAGTCTGTTGGTAGTTATTTCTCATCTCCATGTCAGTAGTCTGTTGGTAGTTATTTCTCATCTCCATGTCAGTAGTCTGTTAGTTGTTATTATTCATCTCCATGTCAGTAGTCTGTTAGTAGTTATTACTCATCTCCAGGTTAGTAGTTAGTAGTTATTACTCATCTCCATGTCAGTAGTCTGTTGGTAGTTATTTCTCATCTCCATGACAGTAGTATGTTAGTAGTTATTTCTCATCTCCATGTCAGTAGTTAGTAGTTATTACTCATCTCCATGTCAGTAGTTAGTAGTTATTACTCATCTCCATGTCAGTAGTCTGTTAGTAGTTATTATTCATCTCCATGTCAGTAGTCTGTTAGTAGTTATTACTCATCTCCATGTCAGTAGTTAGTAGTTATTTCTCATCTCCATGTCAGTAGTTTTTTCTCATCTCCACGTTAGTAGTTAGTAGTTATTACTCATCTGCATGTCAGTAGTCTGTTAGTAGTTATTACTCATCTCCACGTCAGTAGTCTGTTAGTAGTTATTACTCATCCCCATGTCAGTAAATCAAATCAAATCAAATCAAATTTATTTATATAGCCCTTCGTACATCAGCTGATATCTCAAAGTGCTGTACAGAAACCCAGCCTAAAACCCCAAACAGCAAGCAATGCAGGTGTAGAAGCACGGTGGCTAGGAAAAACTCCCTAGAAAGGCCAAAACCTAGGAAGAAACCTAGAGAGGAACCAGGCTATGTGGGGTGGCCAGTCCTCTTCTGGCTGTGCCGGGTGGAGATTATAACAGAACATGGTCAAGATGTTCAAATGTTCATAAATGACCAGCATGGTCGAATAATAATAAGGCAGAACAGTTGAAACTGGAGCAGCAGCATAGTCAGGTGGACTGGGGACAGCAAGGAGTCATCATGTCAGGTATTCCTGGGGCATGGTCCTAGGGCGAGTCCTCCGAGAGAGAGAAAGAAAGAGAGAATTAGAGAGAGCATATGTGGGATGGCCAGTCCTCTTCTGGCTGTGCCGGGTGGAGATTATAACAGAACATGGCCAAGATGCTCAACTGTTCATAAATGACCAGCATGGTCAAATAATATTAAGGCAGAACAGTTGAAACTGGAGCAGCAGCACAGCCAGGTGGACTGGGGACAGCAAGGAGTCATGTCAGGTAGTCCTGGGGCATGGTCCTAGGGCTCAGGTCCTCCGAGAGAGAGAAAGAGAGAAGGAGAGAATTAGAGAACGCACACCTAGATTCACACAGGACACCGAATAGGACAGGAGAAGTACTCCAGATATAACAAACTGACCCTAGCCCCCCGACACATAAACTACTACTGCAGCATAAATACTGGAGGCTGAGACAGGAGGGTCAGGAGACACTGTGGCCCAGTAGTTATTTCTCATCTCCATGTCAGTAGTCTGTTAGTAGTTATTACTCATCTCCATGTCAGTAGTCTGTCAGTAGTTATTTCTCATCTCCATGTCAGTAGTTATTTCTCATCTCCATGTCAGTAGTTATTTCTCATCTCCATGTCAGTAGTTATTACTCATCTCCATGTCAGTAGTTATTACTCATCTCCATGTCAGTAGTTATTACTCATCTCCATGTCAGTAGTTATTACTCATCTCCATGTCAGTAGTCTGTTGGTAGTTATTTCTCATCTCCATGTCTGTTGGTAGTTATTTCTCATCTCCATGTCAGTAGTCTGTTGGTAGTTATTTCTCATCTCCATGTCAGTAGTTAGTAGTTATTACTCATCTCCATGTCAGTAGTCTGTTAGTAGTTATTACTCATCTCCACGTTAGCAGTTAGTAGTTATTTCTCATCTCCATGTTAGTAGTTATTACTCATCTCCATGTCAGAAGTCTGTTGGTAGTTATTTCTCATCTCCATGTCAGTAGTCTGTTGGTAGTTATTTCTCATCTCCATGTCAGTAGTCTGTTGGTAGTTATTTCTCATCTCCATGTCAGTAGTCTGTTGGTAGTTATTTCTCAACTCCATGTCAGTAGTTAGTAGTTATTACTCATCTCCATGTCAGTAGTCTGTTAGTAGTTATTTCTCATCCCCATGTCAGTAGTTATTACTCATCTCCATGACAGTAGTCTGTTAGTAGTTATTACTCATCTCCATGTCAGTAGTCTGTTAGTAGTTATTACTCATCTCCATGTTAGTAGTTATTACTAATCTCATGTCAGTAGTCTGTTAGTATTTATTTCTCATCTCCATGTCAGTAGTCTGTTGGTAGTTATTTCTCAACTCCATGTCAGTAGTTAGTAGTTATTACTCATCTCCATGTCAGTAGTCTGTTAGTAGTTATTTCTCATCTCCATGTTAGTAGTTATTACTAATCTCATGTCAGTAGTCTGTTAGTAGTTATTTCTCATCTCCATGTCAGTAGTTATTACTCATCTCCACGTTAGTAGTTCGTAGTTATTACTCATCTCCACCTTAGTAGTTATTACTCATCTCCATGTCAGTAGTCTGTTGGTAGTTATTTCTCATCTCCATGTCAGTAGTCTGTTAGTAGTTATTACTCATCTCCAGGTTAGTAGTTAGTCGTTATTACTCATCTCCATATCAGTAGTCTGTTAGTAGTTATTATTAATCTCCATGTCAGTAGTCTGTTAGTATTATTACTCATCTCCACGTTAGTAGTTATTACTCATCTCCACGTTAGTAGTTAGTAGTTATTACTCATCTCCATGTCAGTAGTTATTACTCATATCCATGTCAGTAGTCTGTTAGTAGTTATTATTAATCTCCATGTCAGTAGTCTGTTAGTAGTTATTATTAATCTCCATGTCAGTAGTCTGTTAGTAGTTATTACTCATCTCCACGTTAGTAGTTATTACTCATCTCCACGTTAGTAGTTAGTAGTTATTACTCATCTCCATGTCAGTAGTTATTTCTCATCCCCATGTCAGTAGTTATTTCTCATCCCCATGTCAGTAGTTATTTCTCATCTCCATGCCAGTAGTCTGTTAGTAGTTATTACTCATCTACATGTCAGTAGTCTGTCAGTAGTTATTACTCATATCCATGTCAGTAGTCTGTCAGTAGTTATTACTCATATCCATGTCAGTAGTCTGTCAGTAGTTATTACTCATCCCCATGTCAGTAGTTATTACGCATCTCCATGTCAGTAGTTATTACGCATCTCCATGTCAGTAGTTATTACTCATCTCCATGTCAGTAGTCTGTCAGTAGTCTGTTAGTAGTTATTTCTCATCTCCATGACAGTAGTAGTTATTATTCATCTCCATGTCAGTAGTCTGTTAGTAGTTATTACTCATCTCCATGTCAGTAGTTAGTAGTTATTTCTCATCTCCATGTCAGTAGTTTTTTCTCATCTCCACGTTAGTAGTTAGTAGTTATTACTCATCTGCATGTCAGTAGTCTGTTAGTAGTTATTACTCATCTCCACGTCAGTAGTCTGTTAGTAGTTATTACTCATCCCCATGTCAGTAAATCAAATCAAATCAAATCAAATTTATTTATATAGCCCTTCGTACATCAGCTGATATCTCAAAGTGCTGTACAGAAACCCAGCCTAAAACCCCAAACAGCAAGCAATGCAGGTGTAGAAGCACGGTGGCTAGGAAAAACTCCCTAGAAAGGCCAAAACCTAGGAAGAAACCTAGAGAGGAACCAGGCTATGTGGGGTGGCCAGTCCTCTTCTGGCTGTGCCGGGTGGAGATTATAACAGAACATGGTCAAGATGTTCAAATGTTCATAAATGACCAGCATGGTCGAATAATAATAAGGCAGAACAGTTGAAACTGGAGCAGCAGCATAGTCAGGTGGACTGGGGACAGCAAGGAGTCATCATGTCAGGTATTCCTGGGGCATGGTCCTAGGGCGAGTCCTCCGAGAGAGAGAAAGAAAGAGAGAATTAGAGAGAGCATATGTGGGATGGCCAGTCCTCTTCTGGCTGTGCCGGGTGGAGATTATAACAGAACATGGCCAAGATGCTCAACTGTTCATAAATGACCAGCATGGTCATATAATATTAAGGCAGAACAGTTGAAACTGGAGCAGCAGCACAGCCAGGTGGACTGGGGACAGCAAGGAGTCATGTCAGGTAGTCCTGGGGCATGGTCCTAGGGCTCAGGTCCTCCGAGAGAGAGAAAGAGAGAAGGAGAGAATTAGAGAACGCACACCTAGATTCACACAGGACACCGAATAGGACAGGAGAAGTACTCCAGATATAACAAACTGACCCTAGCCCCCCGACACATAAACTACTACTGCAGCATAAATACTGGAGGCTGAGACAGGAGGGTCAGGAGACACTGTGGCCCAGTAGTTATTTCTCATCTCCATGTCAGTAGTCTGTTAGTAGTTATTACTCATCTCCATGTCAGTAGTCTGTCAGTAGTTATTTCTCATCTCCATGTCAGTAGTTATTTCTCATCTCCATGTCAGTAGTTATTTCTCATCTCCATGTCAGTAGTTATTTCTCATCTCCATGTCAGTAGTTATTACTCATCTCCATGTCAGTAGTTATTACTCATCTCCATGTCAGTAGTTATTACTCATCTCCATGTCAGTAGTTATTACTCATCTCCATGTCAGTAGTCTGTTGGTAGTTATTTCTCATCTCCATGTCTGTTGGTAGTTATTTCTCATCTCCATGTCAGTAGTCTGTTGGTAGTTATTTCTCATCTCCATGTCAGTAGTTAGTAGTTATTACTCATCTCCATGTCAGTAGTCTGTTAGTAGTTATTACTCATCTCCACGTTAGCAGTTAGTAGTTATTTCTCATCTCCATGTTAGTAGTTATTACTCATCTCCATGTCAGTAGTCTGTTGGTAGTTATTTCTCATCTCCATGTCAGTAGTCTGTTGGTAGTTATTTCTCATCTCCATGTCAGTAGTCTGTTGGTAGTTATTTCTCATCTCCATGTCAGTAGTCTGTTGGTAGTTATTTCTCAACTCCATGTCAGTAGTTAGTAGTTATTACTCATCTCCATGTCAGTAGTCTGTTAGTAGTTATTACTCATCCCCATGTCAGTAGTTATTTCTCATCTCCATGTCAGTAGTTATTACTCATCTCCATGACAGTAGTCTGTTAGTAGTTATTACTCATCTCCATGTCAGTAGTCTGTTAGTAGTTATTACTCATCTCCATGTTAGTAGTTATTACTAATCTCATGTCAGTAGTCTGTTAGTATTTATTTCTCATCTCCATGTCAGTAGTCTGTTGGTAGTTATTTCTCAACTCCATGTCAGTAGTTAGTAGTTATTACTCATCTCCATGTCAGTAGTCTGTTAGTAGTTATTTCTCATCTCCATGTTAGTAGTTATTACTAATCTCATGTCAGTAGTCTGTTAGTAGTTATTTCTCATCTCCATGTCAGTAGTTATTACTCATCTCCACGTTAGTAGTTCGTAGTTATTACTCATCTCCACCTTAGTAGTTATTTCTCATCTCCATGTCGGTAGTCTATTAGTAGTTATTACTCATCTCCGTGTCAGTAGTTATTACTCATCTCCATGTCAGTAGTTAGTAGTTATTACTCATCTCCACGTTAGTAGTTAGTAGTTATTACTCATCTCCACGTTAGTAGTTATTTCTCATCTCCATGTCAGTAGTCTGTCAGTAGTTATTTCTCATCTCCATGTCAGTAGTTATTTCTCATCTCCATGTCAGTAGTTATTTCTCATCTCTATGTCAGTAGTTATTTCTCATCTCCATGTCAGTAGTTATTACTCATCTCCATGTCAGTAGTTATTACTCATCTCCATGTCAGTAGTTATTACTCATCTCCATGTCAGTAGTCTGTTGGTAGTTATTTCTCATCTCCATGTCTGTTGGTAGTTATTTCTCATCTCCATGTCAGTAGTCTGTTGGTAGTTATTTCTCATCTCCATGTCAGTAGTTAGTAGTTATTACTCATCTCCATGTCAGTAGTCTGTTAGTAGTTATTACTCATCTCCACGTTAGCAGTTAGTAGTTATTTCTCATCTCCATGTTAGTAGTTATTACTCATCTCCATGTCAGTAGTCTGTTGGTAGTTATTTCTCATCTCCATGTCAGTAGTCTGTTGGTAGTTATTTCTCATCTCCATGTCAGTAGTCTGTTGGTAGTTATTTCTCAACTCCATGTCAGTAGTTAATAGTTATTACTCATCTCCATGTCAGTAGTCTGTTAGTAGTTATTACTCATCCCCATGTCAGTAGTTATTTCTCATCTCCATGTCAGTAGTTATTACTCATCTCCATGACAGTAGTCTGTTAGTAGTTATTACTCATCTACATGTCAGTAGTCTGTTAGTAGTTATTACTCATCTCCATGTTAGTAGTTATTACTAATCTCATGTCAGTAGTCTGTTAGTATTTATTTCTCATCTCCATGTCAGTAGTCTGTTGGTAGTTATTTCTCAACTCCATGTCAGTAGTTAGTAGTTATTACTCATCTCCATGTCAGTAGTCTGTTAGTAGTTATTACTCATCTCCATGTTAGTAGTTATTACTAATCTCATGTCAGTAGTCTGTTAGTAGTTATTTCTCATCTCCATGTCAGTAGTTATTACTCATCTCCACGTTAGTAGTTCGTAGTTATTACTCATCTCCACCTTAGTAGTTTTTTCTCATCTCCATGTCGGTAGTCTATTAGTAGTTATTACTCATCTCCGTGTCAGTAGTTATTACTCATCTCCATGTCAGTAGTTAGTAGTTATTACTCATCTCCACGTTAGTAGTTAGTAGTTATTACTCATCTCCACGTTTCTAGTTATTTCTCATCTCCATGTCAGTAGTCTGTTAGTAGTTATTACTCATCTCCATGTCAGTAGTCTGTTAGTAGTTATTACTCATCTCCATGTCAGTAGTCTGTTAGTAGTTATTACTCATCTCCATGTCAGTAGTCTGTTAGCAGTTATTACTCATCTCCATGTCAGTAGTCTGTTAGCAGTTATTACTCATCTCCATGTTGGTAGTTATTTCTCATCTCCATATCAGTAGTTAGTAGTTATTACTCATCTCCATGACAGTAGTCTGTTAGTAGTTATTACTCATCTCCACGTTAGTAGTTATTTCTCATCTCCATGTCAGTAGTTAGTAGTTCTTTCTCATCTCCATGTCAGTAGTTATTATTCATCTCCATGTCAGTAGTTATTACTCATCTCCATGTCAGTAGTTATTACTCATCTCCGTGTCAGTAGTTATTACTCATCTCCTTGTCAGTAGTCTGTTAGTAGTTATTACTCATCTCCATGTCAGTAGTATGTTAGTAGTTATTACTCATCTCCATGTCAGTAGTCTGTCAGTAGTTATTACTCATCTCAGTGTCAGTAGTTAGTAGTTATTTCTCATCTACCACTGACATCCTGCCTACTTCTATCTACAGAGAACTGTAGTTCTACTACCTATTGACTCCTACGGACCTCCTGCCTACTACTACTACCTACTGACTCCTGCCTACTACTGACTCCTGCCTACTACTACTGCCTACTACTACTGCCTCCTGACTCCTGCCTACTACTACTGCCTCCTGACTCCTGCCTACTACTACTGCCTCCTGACTCCTGCCTACTACTACTTCCTACTACTACTACTGCATACTACTACTACTACCTACTGACTCCTACTGACCTCCTGCCTACTACTACTACCTACTGACCTCCTACCTACTACTACCTACTGACTCCTACTGACCTCCTACCTACTACTACTTCTACCTTTTGACCTCCTGACTACTACTATCACCTACTGTCTCCTCCTGACCTCCTGCCTTCTACTACTACTACTACTACCACCTACTGTCTCCTCCTGACCTCCTGCCTACTACTACTGACTCCTACTCATGGTCTCAAAATATTTCCAGAATATTCCCTTCAGGATAGTTCTGCCAGTTATTGTATTTCATTAACAGAGTGAGGTAGAGAGTTTAGAGAGCCGCCTGTAGTTCAGGAGAGAAGACATGATATCTGCTGAGCTCTTGTGTGAAGAGAGATTGATTGGCCAAAATATTTTCCTTTGCTCCTGTGATATGCTCGCCAAGCTACAACTCCTATGGAGGAGCCCTCTAATATGGTCAGTTTTCTAAGTACGTTTGTGAAATATTTTCTTGATCTAATTTTATTTTCCCGCCCAGAAATACAGATATACATTTTATATCCGCCGACAGGTGACTTTCACTTCTACCTCTTTTTAGTTTTTTCAAATCTGAAGACGTTTGCCGTTGTAGTTTTTCTTTAAAGTTCCTTTTTAAGGGTGGATAAAAATGGCAAGTAATGATGACGAAGGTTTGCACACATTTCTAAACTAAATACACCTTTAAACAACACACCCGATGAAAGGTGGCAGTGTCCTGTCTGAATCCAGGCTTTTTGAAAGTGGCAGGATTTTTTTTTTTTAATAAAGCAAGTTCTGAAGTGGAGACTGGAGAGGTCGTCTCAGAGAACGGGACCGCTTCAGTCCAGCAGGCTGTTTGTTTTGGCAGGGAGGTGCGGTCTGCTTGACCGACACCTCTCCCCCTCAGACCCACCCTCTACAACCAGTCCTATACCTCAGACCCAGTCCTATACCACCAATACCTCGCAACACCACAGTACATCACAGTCCCACCAATACCTCCCAACACCACAGTACATCACAGTCCCACCAATACCTCCCAACACCACAGTACATCACAGTTCCCATCACAGGTCACAGCATATGCATTGTATGTGCTGAGAAAATTACTATGTAGGCCCTGTCAGTATTTGTCATCAAATAGAGAAAGTAAGATGTCCACATAGACATTTTTGGAAAAATGTCCTCTGGTCTGATGAAACAAAAATAGAACTGTTTGGCCATAATGACCATCGTTATGTTTGGAGGAAAAAGGTGGGGCTTGCAAGCCGAAGAACACCATCCCAACTGGGAAGCACAGGGGTGGCAGCATCATGTTGTGGGGGTGCTTTGCTGTAGGAGGGACTGGTGGACTTCACAAAATAGATTGCGTCATGAGGAAGGACAATTATGTGGATATTTTGAAGCAACATCTCAAGACATCAGTCAGGAAGTAAATGCTTGGTCTTAAATGGGTCTTCCAAATGGACAATGACCCCAAGTATACTTCCAAGTTGTGACAAAATGGCTTAAGGACAACAAAGTCAAGGTATTGGAGTGGACATCACAAAGCCCTGACCTCAATCATATAGAACATTTGTGGGCAGAACTGAAAAATGTGTGTGCGAGCAAGGAGCCCTACAAACCTGACTTGCACCAGCTCTGTCAGGAGGAATGGGCCAAAATTCCCCCAACTTGTTGTGGGAAGCTTGTGCAAAGCTACCCGAAATATTTGACCCAAGTTAAACAATTTAAAGGCAATGCTACCAAATACTAATTGAGTGTATGTAAACTTCTGACCAACTGGGAATGTGATGAAATAAATAAAAGCTGAAATAAATCATTCTCTTTACTATTATTCTAACATTTCACATTCTTAAAGTAAAGTGGTGATCCCAACTGACCTAAGACAGGGAATTTGAACTAGAATTAAATGTCAGGAATTGTGAAAAACTGAGTTTAAATGTATTTGGGTAAGGTGCATGTCAACTTCTGACTTCAACTGTATATATTTTTTATTTATTTAACAGGTAGGCTAGTTGAGAACAAGTTCTCATTAACAACTGTGACCTGGCCAAGATAAAGCAAAGCAGTGCAAAACAAACAACAACACAGAGTTACACATGGAATAAACAAACGTACAGTCAATAATAAAATTGAAAAAGTCTATATACATTGTGTGCAAATGAGGTAGGATAATGGAGGTAAGGCAATAAATAGACTATAGTGGCGAAATAATTACAATATAGCAATTAAACACTGGAGTGATAGATGTGCAGTGCAAGTAGAGATGCTGGGGTGCAATGGAGCTAAATAAAATAAATAACAGCATGGGGATGAGGTAGTTGGATGGGCAATTTACAGATGGGCTATGTACAGGTGCAGTGATCTGTGAGCTGCTCTGACAGCTAGTGCTTAAAGAGGGAGATATGAGTCTCCAGCTTCAGTGATTTTTGCAGTTTGTTCCAGTAATTGGCAGCAGAGACCTGGAAGGAAAGGCGGCTAAAGGACAAATTGGCTTTGGGGGTGACCAGTGAAATACCTGCAGGAGCGCGTGCTACGGGTGGGTGCTGCTATGGTGACCAGTGAGCTGAGATAAGGCGGAGCTTTACCTAGCAAAGACTTCTAGATGTTCTGGAGCCAGTGGGTTTGGCGATATAGTATCTGTAACATATTTTGGTAATTTGTCTGCATCTTAACTTCTTAAAGTGGCAATCAGCAGTAGAAACAATTACAAAGTGTCTCCCTGCTCCTCTTTCAGTAAAAGCTGAGGGATGGGGCTGGAGACATGTAACCACTCTCAAATTCATAGACAGAGCTATAGATACAAGGACTGACCATCCATGATATCAAAATTGTAATCCTGTTTCTATGATCTGTTTCCACTGTCATGGTACAGTTCACTTTGGATAAAGGCGTCTATATTATTAAATTCTACTTTGATTCTGCCAACTAGCTGTCCAATGTAGTTACCATTCCTTTCCAAGGATAGCAGCCAAAGTTAATTGAAGTCACTACTCTAGCAACATGGACACAGGTTTAGTGCATGTTGAAAGTAGTTTTATCTTCAAAGCAAGTTTATCTGGTTACGCTTGAACCTGTTGTTATACATAAGGTGCAGTCATTAGGTCTATGTCTTGAAAATAATGACATCAGGCTAGATTTACTAAGTGAACTGGTTTTATTCAAACTCAAACCCTATGTGAATGCCTTTGCTTCTGGGTATGCACACTTTATGGAAGAGACGACACACGCAGGGATGACATGCCGTACTCCTCGTCTAATTCTCCCTTGTGCCCACAGGGTGAACTGGCGATAAACTGCCAGCCTGTATGCTCTGCAAACAAATTCATAAGAAAAGTTAGTCTAATACCGAAACTAAATCACAATGTATTTATAATGAGCATGCCCCATTATTGATTAGAATGAGATTTCATGAATCATGATGCTGCCATTATCTGACAGCCTGAATTGAGGGGCTCCTGAGTGGCGCAGCGGTCAAAGGCACTGCATCTGTGCTAGAGGCGTCACTACAGACCCTGGTACGATTCCAGGCTGTATCACAACCGACTGTGATTAGGAGTCCCATAGGGCGGTGCACAATTGGACCAGCGTTGTTAGGATTTGGCCAGGGTAGGCCGTCATTGAAAATAAGAATTTGTTCTTAACTGACTTGCCTAGTTAAATAAAGATAAGAAATAACAAAAATCTGACAGCATCCCCACTAACACCAGTTTGTGTTTGGCTATGCTGAACCTCTAGCTGAGGTGTTTCAGGCAGCATGTCTGTGTTGTTACTGCTACTAGGACTCTTTGATCTGGGGCAACGATCGGCTTGAACATGAACGGCTTCAGTAGGTTTATTGGCTCCCTAACTAATATTATTTAATTCTCTGTAAACTCATTCTCAGACTCGGAGCTACTCTGTAAATTCAGCTATTTTTGGGAGTTCCAAAATTAGCATTAGAGCTGTTTGAAAAGACTGCCTGAAATGTCAGCCTGTTTTGGTAGAATGGAGTTTTGGCCTGCCTGGTGAAATCCCCAGGAGGTAAATTAGTTAATAGACCAATAAGAAATAGTTCTAAATGTCTCTACCAATAACAAGTTTTCACTTTTCCCTTCCCGACTCAGACCACTCCCTGGGCAGCTCGCGGCTGGGTTTCCCTTTGTAGTCTGTAATAGTTTTCGAGCCCTGCCACAACCGACGAGCGTCAGTGCCGGTGTAGTAGGATGCAATCTTAATCCTGTATTGCCGCTTTGCCTGTTTGATGGTTCGTCTGAGGGCGTTAAGGGATTTCTTATGTGTCCGGATTATTGTCCTGCTCCAACCTTTATCTCGATGTGGATGTTGCCTGTAATCCATGGCTTCTGGTTGGGTGGTATACTCCTCAATGCCATTGGATGAATCCCGGAACATATTCAAGTATGTGCTAGCAAAACAGGCCTGTAGCATAGACATCATCTGACCATTTCCGTATTGAGTGAGTCACTGGTACTTCCTGCTTCTGTTTTTGCTTGCAAGCAAAATGATTGCATGTTGGCCAATAGAACCGATGGTAGTGGAGGTTTACTCACCTACGAATTCTCAGAAGACAGCCTGACCTCCGCCCCCTTTTTCTCCGTCTTTTCTACATGCAAATGACGGGGATCTGGCCCGTTCCCGAGAAAGCAGTATATCCTTTGCGTCGGACTTGTTAAAGAAAAAATCTTTGTCCAGTTCGAGGTGAGTAATCGCTGTTCTGATGTCCAGAAGTTATTTTCGGTCATAAGAAACAGTAGCAGAAACATTATGTACAAAATAAGTAAAAAAGTAAATAAATAAATGAACAAAATAGCACAGTTGGTTAGGAGCCCTTTAAACGGCAGCCATCCCTTCCGGCGCCATCTGGCAGTCCGATGGACGCATTTGGGTTTGGTGGAAATCAGGAGAACGCTACCTGCCCCAATGCATAGTGCCAGCTGCAATGTTTGATGGAGGAGGAATAATGGTCTGGGGCTGTTTTTCATGGTTTGGGCTAGGCCCCTTAGTTCCAGTGGAGGGAAATCTTAGCGCTACAGCATACAATGACATTCTAGACGATTCTGTGTTTCCAACTTTTTGGCCACAGTTTGGGGAAGGCCCTTTCCTGTTTCAGCATGGCAATGCCCCCATGCACAAAGCGAGGTCCATACAGAAATGGTTTGTCGAGATCCGTGTGGAAGAACTTGACTGGCCTGCACAGAACCCTGACCTCAACCCCATCTAACACTTTTGGGATGAATTGGAACTCCAACTGCGAGCCAGGCCTAATCACCCAACACCAGTGCTAATCACCCCTCACTAACGCTCTTGTGGCTGAATGGAAGCAAGTCCCCGCAGCAATGTTCCAACAACTAGTGGAAAGCCTTCCCAGAAGAGTGGAGGCTATTATGGCAGCAAAGGGGGGAACAGCTCCTTGTTAATGCCCATGATTTTGGAATGGGATGTTGGATGAGCAGGTGTCCACATACTTATGGTCATGTAGTGTACGTACATGAAAGCAGGGAAAAGTGACATTGCATCAGGATAGATAATAATAAGGTATTTGAGGTAGATATGTACATGAAGGCAGGGTAAATACATGAAGGCAGGGTAAAGTGACTATGCGTCAGGATAGATAATAATAAGGTATTTGAGGTAGATATGTACAGTGGGGCAAAAAAGTATTTAGTTATCCACCAATTGTGCAAGTTCTCCCACTTAAAAAGATGAGAGAGGCCTGTAATTTTCATCATAGGTACACTTCAACTATGACAGACAAAATGAGAAAAAAAATCCAGAAAATCACATTGTAACAACGAACCGTAACAAAGAGATGTAACATGCTACTTAAATATGATTACAACGATTACCAGCTGCCTCTAATTGGGAATCATACCAAACACCAACATAGAAAAACTAAACTAGAACCCACCATAGAAAATAATAACTAGAAAACCCCCCAGTCATGCCCTGACTTACTCTACCATAGAAAATAAGGGCTCTCTATGGTCAGGACGTGACAATGAATTTGTACTATAATAATTTAACAATGTGCTTGTTATTGCCTTGGATTGAATTAGAACAAATCATGATGTAAATAAATGTAAGCTTGGAGACTTAACTTTTTTAAATGGTTGTTTTTGAGGTGGGACTGCAATTGTGGTTGCCTAGCACTTTCAAGAGCGTTGGGTCAGTAAAAGGTCGCTGCTTCAAATCCCTGAGCTGGCAAGGTGGAAAAATCTGCCGTTCTTCACTTAAGCAATGCAGTTAACCCCCAACAACAACAACTGCTCCCCGAGCGCCGATGACATTGACATTGATTAAGGCAGCCTCCCGCACCTCTCTGAATCAAAGGGATTGTGTTAAATGCGTTCAACTTTTCAGTTGAATGCATTCAGTTGTGCAAATGACTAGGTATCCCTTTCATTTCCATTCCCATTTTGCATCACTTCTGAAGAATCACCCATTTGGCCATATATAGATTTTCCCGCTCTCTCTTCAGGCTGGTATGATCCGGACAGACTCAGATGAGTACTTCATTGAGCCATTGGAGAGAGGGACTCAGGAACATGAGGACCAGGGCAGAGTCCATGTTGTCTACAGGAGATCTGCTGTTCTACAGGCCCCCTCTGACATCTCACTGGACTACCAACTGGAAGGTAAGCTGTGTGTATGCTTGTGTGTGATATATATATATATATATATATATATATATATATATATATATATATATATATACTACCATTCAAAAGTTTGGGTTCACTTAGCAATTTTCATGTTTTTGAAAGAAAAGCAAATGTTTTGTCCATTAAAATAACATCAAATTGATCAGAAATACAGTGTAGACATTGTTAATGTTGTAAATGACTATTGTAGCTGGAAACGGCTGATTTTTTTCAAATGTAATATCTACATAGGCGTACAGAGGCCCATTATCAGCAACCATCTCTCCTGTGTTCCAATGGCGTGTTGTATTAACTTATCCAAGTTTATAATTTTAAAATTTGAATTAATCATTAGAAAACCCTTTTGCAATTATGTTTGCACAGCTGAAAACTGTTTTCCTGATTAAGGAAGCAATACAACTGGCCTTCTTTAGACCAGTTGAGTATCTGGAGCAACAGCATTTGTGGGTTCAATTACAGGCTCAAAATGGCCAGAAACAAAGTACTTTCATCTGAAACTCGTCAATCTATTCTTGTTCTGAGAAATGAAGGCTATTACATGTGAGAAATTGCCAAGAAACTGAAGATCTCGTACAACGTTGTGTACTATTCCCTTCACAGAACAGCGCAAACTCGTTCTATCCAGAATAGAAAAAGGAGTGGGAGGCCCCGGTGCACAACTGAGAAAGAGGACAAGTACATTAGTGTCTAGTTTGAGAAACAGACGCCTCACAAGTCCGCAACTGGCAGCTTCATTAAATAGTACCCGCAAAACACCAGTCTCAATGTCAACAGTGAAAAGGCAACTCCGGGATGCTGGCCTTCTAGGCAGAGTTGCAAAGAAAAAAACATACCTCAGACTGGCCAATAAAAAGAAAATATTAAGATGGGGAAAATAACACACTTGACAGAGATGGCTTTTTTCTCTCGCATGGAATGGCCTTCATTTCTCAGAACAAGAATAGACTGACGGGTTTCAGAAGTAGTTCTTTGTTTCTGGCCTTTTTGAGCCTGTAATCGAACCCAGAAATGCTGATGTTCCTGATACTCATCTATTCTAAAAAAAAGGGCCAGTTTTATTGCTTCTTTAAGGACAACAGTTTTCAGCTGTGCTAACATAATTGCAAAAGGGTTTTCTAATGATCAATTAGCCTCGGATTAGCTAACACAACGTGCCATTGGAACACAGGAGTGATGGTTGCTGATAATGGGCCTCTGTACATCTATGTAGTTATTCCATAAAAAATCTGCCGTTTCCAGCTACAATAGTCATTTACAACATTAACAATGTCTACACTGTATTTCTGATCACTTTGATGTTATTTTAATGGACAAAAAAATGTGCTTTTCTTTCAAAAACAAGGACATTTCTAAGTGACCCCAAACCTTTGAACGGTAGTGCGTGTATGTACAGTATATTGTATAATTTAGCAGACACTTTTAACCAAAGTGACTTACATTCTTGCCCCATCATTTTTTACGTGTGGATGGTGCCGGGAATTGAACCGGTAATTGAACCCACTATCCTGGCATATCAGGTGTGTGGTGTGTGGTGTGTGTTTGTTTGTGTAAAACTACAGATTAATAGTTAATGAAGCACCCAGAGTAGTCTGCATCACTCACCTGACATCTGCTGATGTTATAATGAGTCTGTTAGAGGTATGGTAGAAGTCTGTCATGTAGGTGGTTGTGAGTGGTTAGCCAGCCTACTATTCCATGTAGGTTCTCGTGAGTGGTTAGCCAGCCTACTGTTCCATGTAGATGGTCGTGAGTGGTTAGCCAGCCTACTGTTCCATGTAGATGGATGTGAGTGGTTAGCCAGCCTACTACTCCATGTAGATGGATGTGAGTGGTTAGCCAGCCTACTACTTCATGTACATGGATGTGAGTGGTTAGCCAGCCTACTGTTCCATGTAGATGGATGTGAATGGTTAGCCAGCCTACTACTCCATGTAGATGGATGTGAATGGTTAGCCAGCCTACTACTCCATGTAGATGGATGTGAGTGGTTAGCCAGCCTACTACTCCATGTAGATGGATGTGAGTGGTTAGCCAGCCTACTGTTCCATGTAGATGAATGTGAAAGGTTAGCCAGCCTACTATTCCATGTAGATGGATGAGTGGTTAGTGAGTGTTTAGTCAGATTACTAATCAAATCAAACTTTATTTGTCACATGCGCCGACTTTGCGTAGACTTTACCGTGAAATGCTTACTTACAAGCCCTTAATCAACAGTGCAGTTAAAAAAATAAAAAGTTAAAAAGACTAAAATAAAAAGTAATAATATAAACTAACACAATAAGAATAACAATAATGAGGCTATATACAGGGGGCACTGGTACCGAGTCAGTGTGCGGGGGTACAGGTTAGTTGAGGTAATTTTGCACACCAATATCAAAAAAAAAAATCAAATTTATTTATATAGCCCTTCGTACATCAGCTGATATCTCAAAGTGCTGTACAGAAACCCAGCCTAAAACCCCAAACAGCAAGCAATGCAGGTGTAGAAGCACGGTGGCTAGGAAAAACTCCCTAGAAAGGCCAAAACCTAGGAAGAAACCTAGAGAGGAACCAGGCTATGTGGGTGGCCAGTCCTCTTCTGGCTGTGCCGGGTGGAGATTATAACAAAACATGGTCAAGATGTTCAAATGTTCATAAATGACCAGCATGGTCGAATAATAATAAGGCAGAACAGTTGAAACTGGAGCAGCAGCACAGTCAGGTGGACTGGGGACAGCAAGGAGTCATCATGTCAGGTATTCCTGGGGCATGGTCCTAGGGCTCAGGTCCTCCGAGAGAAAGAAAGAGAGAATTAGAGAGAGCATATGTGGGGTGGCCAGTCCTCTTCTGGCTGTGCCGGGTGGAGATTATAACAAAACATGGTCAAGATGTTCAAATGTTCATAAATGATCCAGCATGGTCAAATAATATTAAGGCAGAACAGTTGAAACTGGAGCAGCAGCACAGCCAGGTGGACTGGGGACAGCAAGGAGTCATCATGTCAGGTAGTCCTGGGGCATGGTCCTAGGGCTCAGGTCCTCCGAGAGAGAGAAAGAGAGAAGGAGAGAATTAGAGAACGCACACCTAGATTCACACAGGACACCGAATAGGACAGGAGAAGTACTCCAGATATAACAAACTGACCCTAGCGCCCCGACACATAAACTACTACTGCAGCATAAATACTGGAGGCTGAGACAGGAGGGGTCAGGAGACACTGTCTCTACCTGTACATGACCATCTGATCATTTATCACTCCAGTGTTAATCTGCAAAATTGTAATTATTCACCTACCTCCTCATGCCTTTTGCACACAATGTATATAGACTCCTTTTTTCTACTGTATTATTGACTTGTTAATTGTTTACTCCATGTGTAACTCTGTGTTGTCTGTTCACACTGCTATGCTTTATCTTGGCCAGGTCGCAGTTGCAAATGAGAACTTGTTCTCAACTAGCCTACCTGGTTAAATAAAGGTGAAAAAAAAATAAAAAAAATAGGTGGGGGTGAAGTGACTATGCATAGATACTAAACAGCGAGTAGCAGCAGTGTACAAAAGGGAGGGGAGGGGTGTCAATGTAAATTGTCTGGCGGCAATTTAATTAATTGTTCAGTAGTCTTATGGCTTGGGGGGGTCTCCTGAGGGGAAAAGGTTTTGTCATGCCCTCTTCACGACTGTCTTGGTATGTTTGGACCATGATATTTCATTGGTGGTGTGGACACCAAGGAACTTGAAACTCTCGAACCGCTCCACTACAGCTCCGTCAATGTTAATGGGGGCCTGTTCGGCTCACCTTTTCCTGTAGTCCACGATCAGCTCCTTTGTCTTGCTCACATTGAGGGAGAGGTTGTTGTCCTGGCACCACACTGCCAGTTCTCTGACCTCCTGAGGCCGTGTCATCGTTGTTGGTGATCAGGCCTACCACTGTTGTGTTGTCAGCAAACTTATTGATGGTGTTGGAGTCGTGTTTGGCCACGCAGTCATGGGTGAACAGAATACAGGAGGGGACTATGTACCTACCCCTGAGGGGCCCCCGTGTTAAGGATCAGCGTGGCAGACGTGTTGTTGCCCACTCTTACCACCTGGGGTCTGCCCGTCAGGAAGTCCAGGATACAGTTGCAGAGGGAAGTGTTTAGTCCCAGAGTCCCTAGCTTAGTGATGAGATTCGTGGGCACTATGGTGTTGAACACAGAGCTATAGTCAAAAAACAGCATTCTCACATTGGTGTTCCTTTTGTCTAGGTGAGAAAAGGCAGTGTGGAGTGCGATTGAGATTGCGTTATCTGTGTATCTGTCTGGGCGGTATGCGAATTGGAGTGTGTGTCCGGGGCATCCGGAAGGATGCTGTCGACGTGAGCCATGACCAGCCTTTCAAAGCACTTCATGGCTACCGACGTGAGTGCCACGGGGCGGTAAACATATAAGCAGGTGACCTTCGCTTCCTTAGGCACAGGGACTATGGTGGTCTGCTTGAAACATGTAGGTATTACAGACTCAGTCAGGGAGAGGTTGAAAATGTCAGTGAAGACACTTGCCAGTTGGTCAGCGCATGATTTGAGTACACGTCCTGGTAATCCATCTGGCCCAGCGGCTTTGTGAATGTTGACCTGTTTAAAGGTTTTGTTCACATCGGCTAACGAGAATGTTATCACACATACATCCAGAACAGCTGGTGCTCTCGTGAATGCTTCAGTGTTGCTTGCCTCAAAGTGAGCATAAAAGGCATTTAGTTCATCTGGTATGCTCGCGTCAATGTGCAGCTCACATCTGGGTTTCCCTTTGTAGTCCGTAATAGTTTTCAAAGCCCTGTCACATCCGACGAGTGTCAGAGCCAGTGTAGTAGGATTCAATCTTAATCGTGTATTGATGCTTTGCTTGTTTGATGGTTCGTCTGAGTGCATAATGGGATTTCTTATAAGCGTCCGGATTAGTCTCTCACTCCTTGAAAGCGGCAAATCTAGCCTTTAGCTCGATGCAGATGTTGCTTGTAATCCATGGCTTCTGGTTGGGATATGTACAGTACGTACAGTCACTGTGGGGACGACGTTGTCAATGCACTTATTGATGAAGTCGATGACTGAGGTGGTGTACTCTTCAATGCCATGTATGAATCCCGGAACATATTCCAGTCTGTGCTAGCAAAACAGTCCTGTAGTGTAGCATCCGCGTCATCTGACCACTTCTGTATTGAGCGAGTCACTGGTACTTCCTGCTTTAGTTTTTGCTTGTAAGCAGGAATAGAATTATGGTCAGATTTGTCAAATGGAGGGCGGGGGAGAGCTTTGTATGCATCTCTGTGTGTGGAATAAAGGTGGTCTAGGATTTTTTTTTTCTCTGGTTGCATATGTGACATGCTGGTAAAATTTCATAAAACAGATTTAAGTGTGGCTGCATTAAAGTCCTCGGCCACTAGGAGCGCCGCTTCTTGGTGAGCATTTTCTTGTTTGCTTATGGCCTTATAGAGTTGGTTGAGAGCGGTCTTAGTGCCAGCATAGTTTTGTGGTGGTAAATAGACGGCTATGAATATTATAGATGAGAACTCTCTTGGTCGATAGTGTGGTCTACAGCTTATCATAATTCCATGTAGATTGGTGTAAGTGGTTTGCCAGCCTACTATTCCATGTAGGTGGGTTAGTAGTTAACCAGCCTACTATTCTATGTAGGTGGGTTAGTGGTTAGCCAGCCTACTATTCTATGTAGGTGGGTTAGTGGTTAAATCAAATCAAATCAAATCAAATGTATTTATATAGCCCTTCGTACATCAGCTGATATCTCAAAGTGCTGTACAGAAACCCAGCCTAAAACCCCAAACAGCAAGCAATGCAGGTGTAGAAGCAGCCTCCTATTCCATGTAGGTGGGTGTGAGTGGTTAATCAGCCTACTATTCCATGGATGTGAGTGGTTAACCAGCCTACTATTCCATGTAGATTGGTGTGAGTGGTTAACCAGCCTACTATTCCATGTAGATTGGTGTGAGTGGTTAGCCAGCCTACTATTCCATGTAGATGGATATGAGTGGTTAACCAGCCTACTATTCCATGGATGTGAGTGGTTAACCAGCCTACTATTCCATGTAGATTGGTGTGAGTGGTTAACCAGCATACTATTCCATGTAGATTGGTGTGAGTGGTTAGCCAGCCTACTATTCCATGTAGATGGATGTGAGTGGTTAACCAGCCTACTATTCCATGTAGATTGGTGTGAGTGGTTAACCAGCCTACTATTCCATGTAGATTGGTGTGAGTGGTTAGCCAGCCTACTATTCCATGTAGATGGATGTGAGTGGTTAACCAGCCTACTATTCCATGGATGTGAGTGGTTAACCAGCCTACTATTCCATGTAGATTGGTGTGAGTGGTTAACCAGCATACTATTCCATGTAGATTGGTGTGAGTGGTTAGCCAGCCTACTATTCCATGTAGATGGATGTGAGTGGTTAACCAGCCTACTATTCCATGTAGATTGGTGTGAGTGGTTAACCAGCCTACTATTCCATGTAGATTGGTGTGAGTGGTTAACCAGCCTACTATTCCATGTAGATTGGTGTGAGTGGTTAGCCAGCCTACTATTCCATGTAGATGGATGTGAGTGGTTAACCAGCCTACTATTCCATGTAGATTGGTGTGAGTGGTTAACCAGCCTACTATTCCATGTAGATTGGTGTGAGTGGTTAGCCAGCCTACTATTCCATGTAGATGGATGTCAGTGGTTAACCAGCCTACTATTCCATGGATGTGAGTGGTTAACCAGCCTACTATTCCATGGATGTGAGTGGTTAGCCAGCCTACTTTCCTATGTAGGTGGATGTGAGTGGTTAGCCAGCCTACTATTCTATGTAGATTGGTGTTAGTGGTTAGGTATCCTACTATTCCATGTAGATTGGTGTGAGTGGTTTCATGATGTTGGGGTAGGTTGATGATAAATACATAAATACCACCCCCCCCCCCCCCCCCACCCCCTGTTTCTCTCTCTACTCTATAGAGTTGACTCTTGAAAAGCCCTTTGTTAAAATAGAGATTCTGGGAACATCAAAAGGTGGGAAACGGAACCATATTTCGGTAATCCAACCATTAAAAATATGCGCTTGTACTTAAAAAAAAATGTTTGCCCCCTTTTTCATGGTATCCAATTATTAGTAGCTACTATCTTGTCTCATCGCTACAACTCCCGTACGGGCTCGGGAGAGATGAAGGTCGAAAGTCATGCATCCTCCAATACACAACCCAACCAAGCCGCACTGCTTCTTAACACAGCGCGCATCCAACCTGGAAGCCAGCCGTACCAATGTGTCGGCGAAAACACCATGCACCTGGCAACCTTGGTTAGCGTGCACTGCGCCTGGCCCGCCACAGGAGTCGCTGGAGTCAAGGATATCCCTACCGGCCAACCCCTCCCTAACGACGCTAGGCCAATTGTGCGTCGCCAGGGCGCACCCAGAGTCCCAGAGTCTCCCGGGAGGCCCTTGCTTTTGTACTTAATGAATATGATGTCAGATCAGTTGGCGTCTGAGACATTATTACTGATGATAGGACGACATTATTGGTATCTTGTAAAGTCTACACATTCTAGTTATCAGATTCACATGGAATTGTTGTGCAATTTAAATGTTTAAATATGAAACTATTTGTGAAAAGATTAAATGTAATTTTAGCTTCTAAATGAGATTGGTTTTCATGAGTGAACTATGCTCATCTTAGTGGCCCTGCCCATGTGAACAGACACTGGTTGTAAACTATAAAACACGGCCCTCTCTCCCAACCCTATATAAGCCCCTTTACGAAAATGTAACACCCTGTTCCAAGGGCGTGAGGATTTGCGGTCCCCACGTTAAAAAGGACAAGGTCACCTACAGAACTAAGCCAACATCAGCGTGGGTGAACGACAAGAACCAAAATAATTTAGCATCGAATTTCAACGTGAAGATGACGATCCACACGCCAAAAATATGAATTTCGACTACCAGACAGAATTTGCATGACCTAAAAGTATGGCAACTTGGTATGAACATTGAACTCTTATTCACTAAAAAGTGATACCTCCTAGCCGTTGCGTTAGCGCAGCCACTTTAGACGTGGGCTAGGAGAGGACGGACAGAGTATCTGTTCTACCACACGACGACATTACTACCAAGTGTCCGTTCTACCACCAGAATTCTTTAAAGGACAACCCGGCCTTCCATCTACGACCAACTGATCAAAGCGCAGCTCAGAGTAAATATTTATTGCATTTTCCTTTTCCAAATGGGCGGTTATTTAGAACGATAGAGTAGCTGCCTACGGCCCGATAGAGACACAATCTTTTTTGTTCCTCAGTCTTCCCGCTCTTTCATTCAAAACCCAACCCCCTTTCTTTGTGTAACCAGCCGTCATATCTGTTCCGTCCGCCAGGGACGTTTTCTTTATGACATAATTTGTAATCAATGTGTGATCCATTCTGTGTAGATGTAATTCTGTGTGATTATTTAGTAAATAAATAATTAAACCAAATTTTGTATTGCTGATTCAACTTGTTAGCCAGGGTTCGTGAAGATAACCAAGGATTTACAACTTTCAAATGAGACTAAATAAGGTGACAATTAAATATTGACTGCTATTGAGGTAAAATATTACCAGGTCTTTAAGAGTTTATTCGGAAGATAACAGCTCTATAAACATTATTTTGTGGTGCCCCGACTTTCTAGTTAATTACATTAGCTTAATCAGGTAATATTATTTACAGAGAAATTATTTTATAGAATAGCATGTCATATCACTTAATCCGACATAGCCAAAGACACGACAGTGATTAGGTATCCTACAATTCCATGTTGATGGTTGTGAGTGGTTAGCCAGCCTACTTTTCCATGTAGGCAGGTGTGAGTGGGTTGCTAGACTACCGTTCCATGTAGATGGTTGTCAGTGTTTTGACGGCCTACTATTCCATCTGGTGGGTGTGAGTGGTTAGCGAGTCTACTTTTCCATTTTATTTTATTTCACCTTTATTTAACCAGGTAGGCTAGTTGAGAACAAGTTCTCATTTGCAACGGTGACCTGGCCAAGATAAAGCAAAGCTGTTCGACACATAAAACAGCACAGAGTTACACATGGAATAAACAAACATACAATCAATAATACAGTAGAAGAATCTATATACAGCATGTGCAAATGAGGTAGGATAAGAGAGGTAAGGCAATAAATAGGCCATGGTGGCAAAGTAATTACAATATAGCAATTAAACACTGGAATGGTAGGCTGTGCAGAAGCTGAATGTGCAAGTTGAGATACTGGGGTGCAACGGAGCAAGATAAATAAATAAATAAATACAGTATGGGGATGAGGTAGATTGGATGGCCTATTTACAGATGAGCTGTACACCTGTGTACAGGTGCAGTGATCTGTCAGCTGCTCTGACAGCTGGTGCTTAAAGCTAGTGAGAGAGGTAAGAGTCTCCAGCGTCAGAGATTTTTGCAGTTCGTTCCAGTCATTGGCAGCAGAGAACTGGAAGGAGAGGTGGCCAAAGGAATAATTGTAACACCCTGATCCAAGGACGTGAGGATTTGCGGTTATGGGTGCTATGGGTGGGTGCTGCTATGTTGACCAGTGAGCTGAGATAAGGCGGGGCTTTACCTAGCAGAGACTTGTAGATGACCTGGAGCCAGTGGGTTTGGTGACAACGAGATCATACAGGTCGCAGTGGTGGGTAGTATATGGGGCTTTGGTGACAAAACAGATGGCACTGTGATAGACTGCATCCAATTTGCTGAGTAGAGTGTTGGAGACTATTTTGTAGATGACATCGCCGAAGTCGAGGATCGGTAAGATAGTCCGTTTTACGAGGGAATGTTTGGAGGCATGAGTGAAGGAGGCTTAGTTGCGAAATAGGAAGCTGATTCTAGATTTAATTTTGGATTGGAGATGCTTAATGTGAGTCTGGAAGGAGAGTTTACAGTCTAACCAGACACCTAGGTATTTGTAGTTGTCCACATAAGTCAGAACCGTCCAGAGTAGTGATGCTAGACGGGCGGACAGGTGCGGGCAGCGATCAGTTGAAGAGCATGCATTTAGTTTTACTTGTATTTAAGAGCAATTGGAGCCCACGGAAGGAGAGATTTATGGCATTGAAGCTCATCTGGAGGTTAGTTAACAGTGTCCAACGAAGGGACAGAAGTATACAGAATGGTGTCGTCTGCGTAGAGGTTGGATCAGAGAAACACCAGCAGTGAGAGCGACATCATTGATACTAATTCCATGTTGATGGGTGTGGGTTAGTGAGTGGTTAGTCAGTTTACACTTCCTTGTTGATGGGTGTGGGTTAGTGAGTGGTTAGTCAGTTTACACTTCCATGTTGATGGGTGTGGGTTAGTGAGTGGTTAGTCAGTTTACACTTCCATGTTGATGGGTGTGGGTTAGTGAGTGGTTAGTCAGTTTACACTTCCATGTTGATGGGTGTGGGTTAGTGATTCGTTAGCCAGCCTACTATTCCATGTAGATGGAATACTACCAAACATCATCATATTGTCACAACAGCTATCGATCCCCACTCTGTTCCCTCGTCTCAGTGCTCCTTACTGCCAACAACATATTTACACAACAGCTAGGGATCACCACTCTGTTTCCTCGTCCCAGGACTCAATACTCCCATCAATCTATTGTCACAACAGCTAGGGATCACCACTCTGTTTCCTCGTCCCTGGACTCAATACTCCCATCAATATATTGTCACAACAGCTAGGGATCACCACTCTGTTTCCTTGTCCCAGGACTCAATACTCCCATCAATATATTGTCACAACAGCTAGGGATCACCACTCTGTTTCCTCGTCCCAGGAGTCAATACTCCCATCAATATATTGTCACAACAGCTAGGGATCACCACTCTGTTTCCTCGTCCCTGGACTCAATACTCCCATCAATATATTGTCACAACAGCTAGGGATCACCACTCTGTTTCCTCGTCCCAGGACTCAATACTCCCATCAATCTATTTACACAACAGCTAGGGATCACCACTCTGTTTCCTCGTCCCAGGGC
>NW_027258542.1:0-68035 GCF_045791955.1 Oncorhynchus clarkii lewisi
ACAAAAATGCTTTTATTGATTGTGAAAATGATTAATGTACATACTACCTCAATTGGGCCGACCAACCAGTGGTCCCGCACATTGGCTAACCGGGCTATCTGCATTGTGTCCCGCCCATCACCCGCCAACCCCTCTTTTATGCTACTGCTACTCTCTGTTCATCATATATTCATAGTCACTTTAACCATATGTACATACTACCTCAATCAGCCTGACTAAGCGGTGTCTGTATGTAGCCTCGCTACTTTTATAGCCTTGCTACTGGATATTGCCTGTCTTTTTAATGTTGTTTTTATTTCTTTACTTACCGATTCTTCACCTAATACTTTTTTTGCACTATTGGTTAGAGCCTGTAAGTAAGCATTTCACTGTAAGGTCGTCTACACCTGTTGTATTCTGTGCACGTGACAAATAAACTTTGATTTGATTCTAAAAAGGTATGGAATACAGTTAAAGGGCCTACTTGGTACATTTATCTCCTCATGCCCGTGTGGAGGTTGGCGGGAGAACAATAACAAAACCGTTTGATATTGCCAATCATTTTGCAGCTTTTATTTACAAAGAAAATTAATTGACTGAGCAATAATGTAAACATTCATTCTTCCAAACAAGCTATTGTCCAATGGATTGATGATCATATTATGAGCAACAAGACCCGCTCTTTTAGTCTAAAAATGGTGTCAGTAGAGGAGGTGTTAAACCTATTGAAGTCATTACCTGATGGTAAATCTACAGGTTATGGTCTTGTGGACAATTTTTGACTTCGCTATGCTGCTCCCCAGATGGCAGCTCCACTGAAATTCATATTTAATTAGTCACTGGAAAAGGGGATGTTTACAAGTACACTGTATGCAAGCATGTGAAACTGTGTCCTATTCCGAAAGACAGCAAAGAACCCATTACTCCTGCCAATAGTCGACCAATTAGTCTACTCCCTACACTCATTTAGATATTGGAGGGTATTGTGAGTAGAAAAATATGGAAGTACATGGAAAAGAATGATCTGATTACAGCCAATCAGCATGCTTATCACAAAAAAACGTTCCACTACCACTGCATTGGTTGACATGACTGACCAGTGGCTCAATGCTGTGGATAATGGCAGGTTTGTGGGTGTACTATTTTTAGATTTCAGTGCAGCATTTGATTTAGTGGCTCATGAAATCATTTTGACAAAATGAATGCATTATGAGTTTAAGGAGGCAGCATTGAATTGGGTGCAGTTATATCTAACTGACAGGAAACAGTCCACCTATATCAATGGTTCATTTTCTTCCCCTCATGCTTTAAGCTGTGGAATACTGCAGGGCAGTTGCCTTGGGCCACATCTTTATTTAATATCTACCAACGACCTTCCTTATGCCTTATCTGTAACTCAAGCTACTATATTTGCAGATGATACTACAATTTATACAGCAAGACAATCGGTTCAACAGGTACAGCAAGCTTTACAAGGAGATTTGGAGAATTTCAGGGAGTGGGTTTGCCGGAACAAACTTGTTTTAAACACCAAGAAAACCAAAGTTATGTTTGTATGTTCCTCTAAGAAAAGGCCAACACAGCATGGGATACAATTAAGTATGGGGAGAGTACAAATTGAGGAAGTGGCAGTAATCAAACAACTAGGAGTGCAGCTAGACAACTGCTTATCATGGTCGTCTCAAATAACTAACCTATGTAAAAAATATATATATGTTAAAACAGCATGCATGATCAGAAGGATAGCTAAATATTTACTGGGAAAGATTCTTAAGCAAATAACCCAAGCATTAATTGAGAGTCAGGTGAATTACTGTTATGTGGTCTGGGGAAATGCATCAGCAAGTGAAATTAGAAGGCTGCAGATTGCACAGAACAAAGCAGCAAGGATTGTTTTAAGGTGGTGATATGGTTCTTCTGTTGTAGTCACGCACAATGCTCTTGGTTGGTCATCATTCAACAAGATAATTGAAAAAAACATGCTCATTTTATTTCATAATATACACCATTTAAAACAGCCAAACTCTATTCACAACGGTATTCAGTTGGTAAGAGACAGACATTCAGTAAATGTTAGGAATAGACAGTCCACCATCTATGTGCTATCCAGACAGAAAAGAGAAATAGGAAAAATAACATTTCGATAAAGAAATGGAATAATTTAACTGAGCAAACCAGAAAACTCTTAATATATAAATTTAAACAATACGATAAAACCATTTCAATATAATACGTAGAAATGTTGTGTTGGACTATAGTAGATGAGGAATCAATATCTTCTTAGACTGAGTATTTATCTGGTCAATATGTTAGTGTATTATATCTGTTTGTAACAGTGGGTTTACATGTGAAAATGTGTTTAGATTATAAATTGTATTTTAATGTTTAAGGACTCTTGGAAGATTAGTCCAAATGAGGACTAAAAGAGATCCAAATCAAATCAAATCAAAACCTTGTGGCACTTCATGAAACACAAGACACCTTTAGTCTTCAGAAATTAAGTATAGACAATGGCCTGATTCCTTTGTGGCTTTGCTTTAACAGATTCGGAAAGTATTCAGACCCCTGACTTTTCCCACATTTTGTTACATTACAGCCTTATTCTAAAATGGGTTCAATTGTTTTGTTTTCCTCTCATCAATCTACAAACAATACCCCATACCCAAGACAAAATATTTTTTGGGATGTGATAATATGATATTTCATGAAGTAAGCAACAAAACTCAGTCAATACTTTGGTGGTCTAATTTATCAACCTTTAAATTCTTCTGACCCAAATGTTGTCATTATAAAGCACACAGTGCAGTGCCCTACAGGGTTATCTCATCACTTTGCAACTATGTCACTTTGACATTGAACAGAGGGAAAATTGACAACTTTTCTTGGATTCAGGAAATTCTTTTTATTCAAATGATTTCCTTAATTTTAGCCAGCAACCTGGTTCCCAGTAACATGCACACCCTCACCATTCTCCACTGTCCGAGATGGAACATGAGTAGGGGTCATGGTTTAAATCGAAGAACCCTTTCCGCAGGAAGGTGAGAGAAAAGCAGATACTCTTACCCAGCCAGAGCCACTTATGTGAAAGTCCATTCAGCTAAAACAACCGCCTATAATATAACATACACTATATATATACAAAGTATGTGGACACCCCTTCAAATCCGTGGATTCGGCTATTTCAGCCACACCTGTTGCTGACAGGTGTATAAAATCAAGCACACAGCCATGCAATCTCCATAGACAAACAATGGTAGTTAATTGGCCTTACTGAAGAGCTTAGTGACTTTGAACGTGGCACTGTCATAGGATGCCACCTTTCCAACAAGTCACTTCATCAAATTTCTGCCCTGCTAGAGCTGCTGTCAAGTGCTGTTATTTTGAAGTGGAAACGTCTAGGAGCGACAAGGGCTCAGCCGTAAAGTTGTAGGCCACACAAGCACACAGAACGGGACCGCAGAGTGCTGAAGCACGTAGAGTAAAAGACCTCTGTCTTCGGTTGCAACACTCACTACCGAGTTCCAAACTGCCTCTTGAAGCAACGTCAGCACAAAAACTCTTTGTTGGGAGCATCATGAAATGGGTTTCAATGGCCGAGGAGCAGCACACAAGCCTAAGATCACCATACGCAATGCAAGAGTCGGCTGGAGTGGTGTAAAGCTCCCTGCCATTGGACTCTGGAGCAGTGGAAACACGTTCTCTGGAGTGATGAATCATGCTTCACCATCTTGCAGTCTGACAGACTAATCTGTGTTTGGCGGATGCAAGGAGAACGCTACCTGCCCCAATGCATAGTGCCAACTGTAAAGTTTGGTGGAGGACTAATAATGGTTGCGCGCTGTTTTTCATGGTTTGGGCTAGGCCCCTTATTTCAAGTGAAGGGAAGTCTTAACACTACAGCATACAATGTCATTCAAGACTATTCTGTGCTTCCAACTTTGTGGCAACAGTTTGGGGAAGGCCCTTTCCTATTTTTGCATGACAATTCTCCCATGCACAAAGCGAGGTCCATACAGAAATGGTTTGGCGAGATCGGTGTGGAAGAACTTGACTGACCTGCACATGCCCTGACCTCAACCTAATAGAATGCCTTTGAGATGAATTGGAATGCCGACTGCGAGCCAGGCCTAATCGCCCAGCATCAGTGCCCGACCTCAGTAATGCTTGTGGCTGAAAGGAAGCAAGTCCCTGAAGCAATGTTCCAACATCTAGTGAAAAGCCTTCCCACAAGAGTGAACGGCAAAAGGGGGACCAACTCCATATTAATGCCTGTGATTTGGGAATGAGATGTTCGACAAGCGGGTGTCCACATACAGTGCCTTGCGAAAGTATTCGGCCCCCTTGAACTTTGCGACCTTTTGCCACATTTCAGGCTTCAAACATAAAGATATAAAACTGTATTTTTTTGTGAAGAATCAACAACAAGTGGGACACAATCATGAAGTGGAACGACATTTATTGGATATTTCAAACTTGTTTAACAAATCAAAAACTGAAAAATTGGGCGTGCAAAATTATTCAGCCCCCTTAAGTTAATACTTTGTAGCGCCACCTTTTGCTGCGATTACAGCTGTAAGTCACTTGGGGTATGTCTCTATCAGTTTTGCACATCGAGAGACTGAATTTTTTTCCCATTCCTCCTTGCAAAACAGCTCAAGCTCAGTGAGGTTGGATGGAGAGCATTTGTGAACAGCAGTTTTCAGTTCTTTCCACAGATTCTCGATTGGATTCAGGTCTGTACTTTGACTTGGCCATTCTAACACCTGGATATGTTTATTTTTGAACCATTCCATTGTAGATTTTGCTTTATGTTTTGGATCATTGTCTTGTTGGAAGACAAATCTCCGTCCCAGTCTCAGGTCTTTTGCAGACTCCATCAGGTTTTCTTCCAGAATGGTCCTGTATTTGGCTCCATCCATCTTCCCATCAATTTTAACCATCTTCCCTGTCCCTGCTGAAGAAAAGCAGGCCCAAACCATGATGCTGCCACCACCATGTTTGACAGTGGGGATGGTGTGTTCAGCTGTGTTGCTTTTACGCCAAACATAACGTTTTGCATTGTTGCCAAAAAGTTCAATTTTGGTTTCATCTGACCAGAGCACCTTCTTCCACATGTTTGGTGTGTCTCCCAGGTGGCTTGTGGCAAACTTTAAACGACACTTTTTATGGATATCTTTAAGAAATGGCTTTCTTCTTGCCACTCTTCCATAAAGGCCAGATTTGTGCAATATACGACTGATTGTTGTCCTATGGACAGAGTCTCCCACCTCAGCTGTAGATCTCTGCAGTTCATCCAGAGTGATCATGGGCCTCTTGGCTGCATCTCTGATCAGTCTTCTCCTTGTATGAGCTGAAAGGTTAGAGGGACGGCCAGGTCTTGGTAGATTTGCAGTGGTCTGATACTCCTTCCATTTCAATATTATCGCTTGCACAGTGCTCCTTGGGATGTTTAAAGCTTGGGAAATCTTTTTGTATCCAAATCCGGCTTTAAACTTCTTCACAACAGTATCTCGGACCTGCCTGGTGTGTTCCTTGTTCTTCATGATGCTCTCTGCGCTTTTAACGGACCTCTGAGACTATCACAGTGCAGGTGCATTTATACGGAGACTTGATTACACACAGGTGGATTGTATTTATCATCATTAGTCATTTAGGTCAACATTGGATCATTCAGAGATCCTCACTGAACTTCTGGAGAGAGTTTGTTGCACTGAAAGTAAAGGGGCTGAATAATTTTGCACGCCCAATTTTTCAGTTTTTGATTTGTTAAAAAAGTTTGAAATATCCAATAAATGTCGTTCCACTTCATGATTGTGTCCCACTTGTTGTTGATTCTTCACAAAAAAATACAGTTTTATATCTTTATGTTTGAAGCCTGAAATGTGGCAAAAGGTCGCAAAGTTCAAGGGGGCCGAATACTTTCGCAAGGCACTGTAGTTTACACATCTGCCAAATACTTGAGGTGCGCTTGATTTAGCTTGCACTTTTGGGACTATTCATTGGTTCCATTGTACAGGACAAGCTAAATAATGCACAGCTCAAGCATTCCAAAGTATTTGACTGTCACGTCTTCTCCTGATCTCCCTCTCTGGCGCTTGAGGTCGCCAGGCTGACTCACACCTGTCGCCATCATTAAGAGCAACAGTTCTTCATCGGACTCACCTGAACTCCATCACGTTATTAATTACCTCCCCTATATCTGTCACTTCCTCAGTTTCTCTCCCGAGTCAGCATTAATGTTGTTATGTGTCCCTTGTCCAGACGCTGTTCATGTTTTGTTTCCTGTTGATTCATTAAATATTCACTCCTTATACTTTCTTCTCATCTCCCAGCATCTGCTCTTACATTAACATGTATTTGACCTAGGTGTCCCTCACCAAGAAGAGAAGGAGACGGAGGTTATGCTGGATACCCAGAGAGATGAGAGATGAGCACATACAGTATAATAATCCAAATTACACAAGGGAACAAAGAGATCCAATAATGGCCCTATATCCTATTAAAACACTCATTCTCAGCAAGTACTGTAGGTTATGGCTTTTGTGTGATAGAGGTCAACTGAAGACATTGTTAACAGGTACATTAGTGCCACTGAAAACAAGAGAACCCGTTTTGATTCACTGTAATTGCTATGTGAGTCAGAATGGCTATGCCAGCTGTGTGTTTTATAATGTGCATACAGTTCGATCGTAAATAGTCTCCAGTTTGTTTGATGTACAGGAACTTTTCATAATTGTCCTCTTTTAAAAACATTTCTTAACGTTTTCCTCGACAAGTGTACTAGCTCTTTTTCTTTATACTGTAAGAATTATTAGATAAAATAACTCAAGTATCCTCCATGCTAATTTACAACCGTCCCTTGGTCCCTCTCAGAAAATGCCTAGGTATCCCTGTCCCTGGACAACCCTGCCCCCACATTCCCCTTCGCTATATATACCCTGTCTGTTGTGATGAAGACAGAGAGGAAGAGGAGAGGGACAGCGCCACGGATGGACAAATGCCTCAAGGTCTCCCATAGCTCCCGTTCTTCTCTGACTATGGCATGGGGGAGATTTATGGGGATTAGCATCACTACTTCCCTTTTCCTCACCTCCCATATCCTCTCCCCTTCACTTCCCTCACCTCCCTCAACTCCCTCTCCTTCTCCTCCGCTCCATGGCATAAAACTGGTCCCTGGGATTAATGGAAAGACATACAGGTAGAACTTGAGAGTCTCAGGAGCAGATGAGTTGCAGCAGCGGAAATAGACAGGACACTAGCGGGAGAGAAGGAGGAAGCAGTGAGAGTGCAGGGATTAGTTTAGTCCTTATAGATACTTGGTTAAGAACAAGCCTGTAGATTAGAAGGTAGGTGATGATAGCCACTGTCTGGAGACTGTAGTGCACTGATGGGAAAACGAGACGTCTTGTAAATTCACTTCAAATATATTTTAGTGTGTACCAGGCTAAAAAGTCAGCAAACATGATCCTTTTAGCCCTCATCTACAAACACATCCACACATACAAATAAGACTACCTTTTTAAATACCTTCACAAAGTTATACATACTTACAGTGCCTTCAGAAAGCATTCAGACCCTTTGACTTTTTCCACATTTTGTTACGTTATGGTGTTATTCTAAAATTGATTAAATAAATACAAATTCCACAGCAATCAACACACAATACCCCATAATGACAAAGCAAAAACATTTTTTTAGAAAAAAACAAACAGAAATACCATATTTACATAAGTATTCAGACCCTTTGCTATGAGACTCGAAATTGAGCTCAGGTGCATCCTGTTTCAATTGATCATCCTTGAGATGTTTCTACAACTTGATTAGAGTCCCCCTGTGGTAAATTCAATTGATTGGACATGATTTGGAAAGGCACACCTCTCTATATAAGTCCCACAGTTGACAGTGCATGTCAGAGCAAAAACCAAGCCATGAGATCGAAGGAATTGTCCGTGGAGCTCAGAGACTGGATTGTGTCGAGGCACAGATCTAGGGAAGGGTACCAAAACATCTCTGCAGCATTGAAGGTCCCCAAGAACTCCATCATTCTTAAACGTAAGAACCTTCCAGAAGAACCTTCCAGGAGGACAGTCATCTCTGCAGCACTCCACCAATCAGACCTTTATGGTAGATTGGCCAGACAGAAGTCACTCCTCAGTAAAAGGCACAATAAAATACTCTCAGAGCATGAGAAACAAGATTCTCTGGTCTGATGAAACCAAGACTGAACTCTTTGGCCTGAATGCCAAGCATCACATCTTGTGGAAACCTGGCACCATCCCTACGGTGAAGCATGGTGGTGAAGCATCATGCTGTGGGGATGTTTTTCAGAGGCAGGGACTGGGAGACTAGTCAGGATCGAGGCAAAGATGAACAGAGCAAAGTACAGAGATATCCTTGATGAAAACCTGCTCTAGAGCGCTCAGGACTCAGACTGGGGCGAAGGCTCACCTTCCAACAGGACAACAACCCTAAGCACACAGCCAAGACAATGCAGGAGTGGCTTCGACACAAGTCTCTGAATGTCCTTGAGTGGCCCAGACAGAGCCCGGACTTGAACCCGGTCAAACATTCTGAAGAGACCTGAAAATAGCTGTGCAGCAACGTTCCTGATCCAACCTGACACAGCGAGAGGATCTCTAGAGAAGAAAGCGAGAAACTCCCCAAATACAGATGTGCTTGTAGCATCATACCAAAGAAGACTCGAGGCTAATTGCTGCCTAAGGTTATTCAGCAAAGTACTGAGTAAAGGGCCTGAGTTCTTAAGTAAATATATATGTCACGGTCGTCCTCCTCTTCATCTGAAAAGGAGAGGCGAGATGGATCGGAAGACCAAAATGTGGCGTGGTAAGTGTCCATGGTAAATCTTTAATCAAGAAAGTACTGAACACTGAAAACTATACAAAACCAGTAAACAAAATAACAACCGTGAAGCTAATGCGAGCTGCGCTGAAACAAGCCATCAACATAGACAATCACCCACAAACAAACAGTGCAACCCAGGCTACCTAACTATGATTCTCAATCAGAGACAACTAATGACACCTGCCTCTGATTGAGAACCATACTAGGCCGAAACATAGAAACGCCCCAAAACATAGAAAAACAAACATAGACTGTCCACCCAACTCACGCCCTGACCATACTAAATAAATACAAAACAAAGGAAATAAAGGTCAGAACGTGACAGTATATTTCAGTTTTTATAAAATGTATAAAAACCTGTTTTTGCTTTGTCAATATGGGGTATTGTGTGTAGATTGATGAGAAAAAAAATAATACATTAATTTTAGAATAAGGCTGTAATGTAACTAAATGTGGAAAAAGTCAAGGGGTCTGATTACTTTCCCAATGCACTGTTTTGTGTGTGTGTCATACACCCTGGCCGAAAGGGGTTGTGACTAAACTAAATTCAGTAGAATAGATCCGACTGCCTCACCCTAGGTTTACACCAAGAGCATACTTCTACCATCGCCTACACAGGTTCTTATAGTTTGGGATTAAGTGGAAGAACATGGAAGGAGGGTCCGAGGCAGATCACAATTCACTGTTTATTTTATTTCTCTCCCAATTTCCATAAATCAAGTTAGCGTTAGCTCTGCACGAAACATGGAGAGAGGCTATAACACAAAACAATTAACAAAGTGACCTCAGAGTCATCATTTCATTATAAGTGATACCTTCTTAGCAAAACCAAGGTTTCCAAAAAAGGTCTTAGCTTCAAAACAAAATGTCAGCTTCCCTTTCAACTGCACCTACCCCTGGGCAGCTGCACCTGAAAATAAAATAAACAAGGGTTATAAAGAGAGCCAATCCCATACAGTATGCACACACTCATACACCACACAGTCATTCTCTCATGAGGCCGTATTAATTCAGTAGTCATTTGTTTCATTCTTTACAATTTCCTCTAGTCCGGAGCGGTAGTTTAATTAGACCAGCTGACCTGGTTCACGGCAGATGATATATCAGATAATATATCAGGGTAAACTGAGCCCCTGTTGAAGTCAACCTGAGTAGAGCTGTTATGTTAAGGAAATGAAATGTCACATATAAAATGTGTTAACTCTCAGGGGTACAACATGCAACATGTTTAATAGTGGAATTTTTGTAAGAAAAAAAAATCATGACGACTTTAATATACAGTACAAGCTATTTAAAAACCATTGAGATGGGAACTAATGATACATCCTGGGTGTTCCTTAGTGGGATGAAGTAGAGGGAGGTATCCACACATGGATAACTCCTGAATAGAAACATCTTTTTCCAAGAAGTTCACACCTCACATCCATTCTGTTGTATTCATTATTTGATGTATTTAATCAGGTAGGTAAATGAACAACAACTTCTCATAATGACCTGTTTCCCCGACATCCCTTGACCCTGCCTAACAGGGTCGCATTGCATAGAACAACAACTTCTCATAATGACCTGTTTCCCCGACATCCCTTGACCCTGCCTAACAGGGTCGCATTGCATAGAACAACAACTGCACACCTGAAGTACCGTCTTAAATACAGGTCCATAGAAGAAGGAAGTGCATAGTGACAGGGGCTCCTAAAGGTTTTCTAGTCAGTTCAAGACTCTCATTGGACAACCAACAGGGTCCATTGCACCATAGGTAGTATCTATGCAACTCAACGGCAAACCAACAACCTCCACAGTCAGAGAATTGGAACATGGCTTTACCATGATGAATGTCAACCGACCTGCCAACACTTGATCGGATTACAGTTAGGTTACATTATGTGACTGTCCCTATAGGACAGAATAGTGGGTACTTTGTCTGACTTTGTCTCTAAAAGAATGAGACACACACACACACACACACACACACACACACACACACACACACACACACACACACACACACACACACACACACACACACACACTGTTGTACATGTGTCTGGTTCTGTTAAAGCTATGCACCAGTACAGCACTGATTTACGAGGCACTGAATATTTCTTAGTGATGCCTTTTGCTGCCTTACTCTTTCATGTGTCTCACACACACACACACACACATACACACGCACACACACACACACTGTTCTCCACTGTTTCATGTGTGAAAGAGGGCAACTGTGGAGCAGCTGTTTGGATCTGTATCGGGACATGTCCCTCTCCCTGCCAGTGTCTCCACATGATAGTGTCCTGCAGGTCACACACACGGGGGGAGGGATGTATTGTATTTCTATGATGGTAGATCAGGGCTATATCTGGACAGATATAATGAGGTACTGTACTGCATATCACATAGCTACTCTCCTCCTCCTCCTTCTCTTCCTCCTCCTCCTCCTCATTCTCTGCACTTCAGATTATTGTGGAGTTTGAGGCCATCACCTGCTGAATCCCTCACCTCTTTCCCTGTTCCTCCCCCACCCCTCCATGGCCTCCAGTTTAGAGTTACACCAGATGTGGACCCCTGCTGTTTGGAAGACTAATTGATTTTGGCCCGCCACAATTCGACTATTGTGTTTGGAAAGCCCAAATAAATAAGTGTATTAGATCTCCTCTTTTTCCCTCTCTGTCTGAAAACTCCAGATATCCTCTTTAACAACAGCAGCGGAGGGGGAGAGAAAAAGGTCCCATTTGGTGTACATGGAAAAAATTTCTTCACTGGCTTAAGTCATTTACGGGCCTGCTGTAAGGCAGAGTTCTGAGTGGAGCGGGGCCATAACCATGATAGATAGCCCCTTTGCGTCAGACTGCGTGTGCGTGTGTGTGTGTGTGTGTGTGTGTGTGTGTGTGTGTGTGTGTGTGTGTGTGTGTGTGCGCACATGTAAGCGTTTGTGTGTTTGCATCTTTTTCGCGTCTGCAAAAGTGTGTACTCTATGTGTATGTCAGCGACTGTGTGTGAACGTGTGTCTTTATGCACACTGCTGTGTGTGCACACCTACATGCCTCATGTCATGAGTGTGTGCTCGGGGGGACCCCTGTGTGAGTGTGTGAGTGGCGGTCTCTCTGGGCCGGGCCATAACGGTGATGGATGGGCCGTGTGTGGAGGCCATTATTATTTGTTATGTGAGCGGGTGTGTGTGACAGCCAGGCGTAGTGGGCCATACACCTGCTGCGTGTCCAGAGAGCCCGACCGGGAGAACAGCTGGATGCATTGATTTAGCAGCTCACTCCACGGGCTGCAGGAACAAATCAAGCAACAGCTAATAAAACCTGCCTTTATGATGTCTGCTCCATTTGCCCCCCAAACAACTGGCTACATCGTGTGTTTTTCTAACGCCATTTCACAAAATGAAATCCTGGACTAAGGTGTCACTTCTGGACTTTGTGGCCGGTTTCATGTCTGGGCTTAGTGCTGGGCTAATAGTGTGTGTGTGTGTGTGTGTGTGTGTGTGTGTGTGTGTGTGTGTGTGTGTGTGTGTGTGTGTGTGTGTGTGTGTGTGTGTGTGTGTGTGCGTGCTGTCATATGTTTCTTTACACATGCATGTTGTTTTTCAAGTTTTATATGTGTTAGTTTTAGCACCTAGTTGTTAATACTTGAATACTTTCAGTAAAGGAAATATGTGTCTGTTTGTTTTGTGCTAAAGGCCACAGCTGTGAAATGAACGGCATGTGGAAGTGTGAGAGGATCTTACCGTGTGTGTGCTTCTATGACATAACTGATGGGTGTCTGTCTCAGTCCCATGTGTCTCAGTGCAGCTGTGTTGTGTCTCTGTGGACAGGGAGAACAGTGGCACCATTGTGCTGTTATTGTGAGGTTTGGCCTGGTAGAGAATGAGAAGGAACGATAGGGAGAGTGAGAAAGAATGGCAGAGGAAACGATACAGAGGAAGATCTAGAAAACCATTTGGCATCGCTCCTGTTGCAGAGCTTATGTCAGGCATATGACATCATTTAGCTCTCTGTCTGAATATGTCCATTCCATAATATGTCCATTCCTGTACATTTGGAGTTACTATGATCTGAATGCATCTGTCCTGCCCTAGCTCAACGAGATTAGACCCATAGAGCTACATATAGTATAAGCAAACAAGTGCGCAGGCATGCTAAAACTAACACATATAAAACTTGAAAAACAACATGCATGTGTAAAGAAACATAGGTCAACACACACACACACACACACACACACACACACACACACACACACACACACACACACACACACACACAGTGTAATGTGACGCCAAGCGTTCCCCCTTGTCTATCCATACAATATCTAGGGTCTGGTGAGAACTGTTGAATACTAAGTGTTGTGATGTTGAGATAGCTGCAGCAGCTAGGGGAGCCATGCTCCCACACCTGCTGAATGTACAGGCCAGGCGCTATGTTGTCGTAAGAGCTGTAATATGAAATACTCCGGGTGCCATGGCGTCACTGGGCTGCTGTGTTAAATGGGCCAGGGTGAGATGCTGTGACAGTCACTGTGTTCCACTAGCAGTGTGATGTTGTGATGTTGTGAGGCTGATGAAAGAAGACAGGCTGATTGTGCTGGCCCGCCCAGCTAGCCGGGGTTAGTTAGTTATTGATGGGAGTGTCTTACGTTCCTGGGTGCTGCTATAAATACTTGGAAATAGCAGTTTTACAGGTCAACAAGCACTATTCCAAGAACTGATGAAAGATAAGTGTGAATAATGCATTCATGGTTCCAAATACCTCGGAATGAAAGACGAGGACAAATATTTACAGTAATGTGTCAGCGTCTCACGCTCTCGCCAACATTATAGCCACTGGTAGTAAAACGTGATTCAAGAATTTGAGTTAAATAGAGGAACTGAGAGATTGTCTTTGACAGCACAGTCACACCAAATTTGGTTCTCTGTGATATCTATTTCAGGAGTCATGCTGGAAGGCCAGGACTGTAAAACACTAAGCCGGACTTGATATGTTAAAGCTATCAGCTGTGTGTGTGTGTGTGTGTGTGTGTGTGTGTGTGTGTGTGTGTGTGTGTGTGTGTGTGTGTGTGTGTGTGTGTGTGTGTGTGTGTGTGTGTGTGTGTGTGTGTGTGTGTGCGTATCACTGTGTACTGTCTGTTGACAATAATACTGAAATCAACAGCTCAGACAGACAGATCTTCAGCTGAAGCGTAAAGCCACAACATTCCATCAATCTTTTCACCCTTCTGATAAAATGACTGGTGAATGTCACAGTGATGGGGAAAATGGGAAAGGACATGATTCGAGCTTCTTTTCACTTTGTCCCACCTCAGCAAGGATGTGATCTTCCTCATAAAACACTCCTCGCCCTCAGGCTCTGGTAATGTCCAGGACTGGACTTGGCCAGAACCAAGCTACCACAGCTAAACTGAACCCGAGCCATGCCACTGTGCTGCCTACCCAGAACCAGGGCCAACCCACTGTGCTGCCTACCCAGAACCAGGGCCAACCCACTGTGCTGCCTACCCAGAACCAGGGCCAACCCACTGTGCTGCCTACCCAGAACCAGGGCCAACCCACTGTGCTGCCTACCCAGAACCAGGGCCAAACCACTGTGCTGCCTACCCAGAACCAGGGCCAACCCACTGTGCTGCCTACCCAGAACCAGGGCCAACCCACTGAGTTTGTATGTATTTACTGGTGTTGTGGAATAATTGTTTCAATCAGGTTTAGAATTTCTGATAGTAATTAATACATTATGGAGTGCAGAATTACAAATACATATTTTTTTGTTCAATTAGCAGCTGATTTAGTTATTCTGATACAATTTGATGTAAGTTATTACTGTACGTAACCTATACATGTGTACACTTTCCATAGCATGCTCTGTTAAAACCTCGACGCCAACGTGCCTTTGCATGAACCATACATATACAGCTACTGTTGATTTAGTACTTTCCAAATGTATTTCAAATACCATCTGGCAGAATATTTGGTTTTTACAAAGGCATGTAAATACAGTACTTCAAATATAAGTAGTTGTTTTGAGCTGTGTTTTCAAACGAGTCGAGTAATTATGTGTTTGAACCTAGGTGTGGCATGGACCCATATGGGAATTAATTCTATGAGGGATCAGGGCCCTAACCAGGGTTTGCATTTCAGTGAGATCCGTAAGGGGGCCATTATCACTTGCTGTAGGTTCATTCACCTCAGTCGATCTACAAACACAGAGCCTATTAGCTATACAGTTGTAATGTTATAGAGGGGAAAGGGGGGAAATGTGAGAACTGATTCACACTGACACGTAGCATCAGTGACTGTTTCATCAGTTGTAATGATGAATTACATCAAATAGTAACTCGTTACATAGATATCTCTTTTCTCAAATTACAAAGCGTTCACATTTGTCCTCCGAGGCACTAATCAAGCTCCGCACCAGCAGACATCAATGGAGCACACAGATGATCATATTATCACATTTACATGAGTTAATAGAATATTACTTACAATTCTGTATTCATATCAGTGATTTAGGGCCAAAAATAAGTGGGTAATGGGTCAACTATAAACTCCAGTGGGCGTAATAAGATAAGATAAGACAAACAACCACCGATATAAACAAAAACGATTACATTTTTAGAACTGCATTGCTTGCATTTTAATGTAGGTATCGGCCTATAGGGAAGATAGGCCATATGGGGATGTTCATACTGAAACATATATTCCTAACTTGTTTGTTAAGATTAGTACTGTCACGTTCTGACCTCTATTTCTGTTGTTTTGTATTTATTTAGTATGGTCAGGGCGTGAGTTGGGTGGGCAGTCTATGTTTGTTTTTCTATGTTTTGGGGCATTTCTATGTTTTCGGCCTAGTATGGTTCTCAATCAGAGGCAGGTGTCATTAGTTGTCTCTGATTGAGAATCATACTTAGGTAGCCTGGGTTTCACTATGTGTTTGTGGGTGATTGTTCCTGTCACTGTGTTTGGTGTCACAGGATAGGACTGTTTTGCGTTTTCACATTTCTTGTTTTTGTTAGTTTGTTCATGTGTAGTGATTTATTAAAATATGAATAACCACCACGCTGCGCTTTGGTCCGCTTCTCCTCCTCCTACAGACGAACGGCCTTACAGAATCACCCACCACAACAGGACCAAGCGGTGTGGTAATGGGCAAAGGAAAAAGCAGCAGCAGGAGCAGCGCGAGGAGGTATGGACATGGGAGGACGAACTAGACGGTAAAGGACCTTGGGCTCAGCCAGGAGAGTATCGCCGCCCCAAGGAAGAACGGGAGGCGGCGAAAGCGGAGAGGCGCTGGTATGAGGAGGCAGCGCGGCGTCGTGGATGGAAGCCCGGGAGTCAGCCCCAAAAATTTCTTGGGGGGGGGCTAACAGGGAGTATGGCTACGCCAGGTAGGAGACCTGAGCCAACTTCCTGTGGTTACCGGGGGGCTAGAGAGACCGGGCAGGCACCGTGTTATGCTGTGGAGCGCACGGTGTCCCCAGTGCGGGTGCACAGCCCGGTGCGGTACATTCCAGCTCCGCGTATCGGCCGGGCTAGAGTGGGCATCGAGCCAAGTGCCATGAAGCCGGCTCTACGCATCTGGTCTCCAGTGCGTCTCCTTGGGCCGGCTTACATGGCACCAGCCTTGCGCACGGTGTCCCCGGTTCGCCTGCATAGCCCAGTGCGGGCTATTCCACCTCGCCGCACTGGCAGGGCGACCGGGACCATTCAACCGGGTAAGGTTGGGCAGGCTCGGTGCTCAAGAGCTCCAGTGCGCCTGCACGGCCCGGTCTATCCGTCACCACCTCCACACCCCAGCCCTCCGGTGGCAGCTCCCCGTACCAGGCTGTCTCTCCGGCCCATCCGTCCAGAGCCTTCCTCCTCTCCAGCGCTGCCGGAGTCTCCCGCCTGTCCGGCGCCTCTGCCGGAGCCTCCCGCCTGTCCGGCGCCTCTGCCAGAGCCTTCCTCCTCTCCAGCGCCGCCCGTCTGCCCAGCGCCGCCAGTGCTGCCCGTCTGCCCAGCGCCGCCAGTGCTGCCCGTCTGCCCAGCGCCACCAGTGCTGCCCGTCTGCCCAGCGCCGCCTGTCTGCCAGGAGCCGCCAGTGCCGCCCGTCTGCCAGGAGCCGCCAGTGCCGCCCGTCTGCCAGGAGCCACCAGTGCCGCCCGTCTGCCAGGAGCCGCCAGTGCCGCCCGTCTGCCAGGAGCCGCCAGTGCCGCCCGTCTGCCAGGAGCCGCCAGTGCCGCCCGTCAGCCAGGGGCCGCCAGTGCCGCCCGTCAGCCAGGGGCCGCCAGTGCCGCCCGTCAGCCAGGGGCCGCCAGTGCCGCCAGTCAGCCAGGGGCCGCCAGTGCCGCCAGTCAGCCAGGGGCCGCCAGTGCCGCCAGTCAGCCAGGGGCCGCCAGTGCCGCCAGTCAGCCAGGGGCCGCCAGTGCCGCCAGTCAGCCAGGGGCCGCCAGTGCCGCCAGTCAGCCAGGGGCCGCCAGTGCCGCCAGTCAGCCAGGGGCCGCCAGTGCCGCCAGTAAGCCAGGGGCCGCCAGTAAGCCAGGGGCCGCCAGTGCCGCCAGTCAGCCAGGGGTCGCCAGTAAGCCAGGGGCCGCCAGTGCCGTCAGTCAGCCAGGGGCCGCCCGAGCAGCTGCCCCTCTGTCCAGAGCAGCTGCCGCCCCTCTGTCCCGAGCTGCTGCCGCCCCTCTGTCCCGAGCAGCTGTCCCTCTGTCCCGAGCTGCTATCGCCCCTCTGTCCCGAGCTGCTATCGCCCCTCTGTCCCGAGCAGCTGCCCCTCTGTCCCGAGCAGTTGTCCCTCTGTCCCGAGCAGCTGCTTCACCTCTGTCCCGAGCTGCCCCTCTGTCCCGAGCAGCCCCTCTGTCCAGTGGGGTCATTGAGAGGGGTGGCCATGGTGAGTAAGCCAGGGAGGCGGACAATAAGGCGGACTAAGACAATGGTGAAGTGGGGTCCGCGTCCCGCGCCAGAGCCGCCACCGCGGACAGACGCCCACCCAGACCCTCCCCTATAGGTCAAGGTTTTGCGGCCGGAGTCCGCACCTTTGGGGGGGGGTACTGTCACGTTCTGACCTCTATTTCTGTTGTTTTGTATTTATTTAGTATGGTCAGGGCGTGAGTTGGGTGGGCAGTCTATGTTTGTTTTTCTATGTTTTGGGGCATTTCTATGTTTTCGGCCTAGTATGGTTCTCAATCAGAGGCAGGTGTCATTAGTTGTCTCTGATTGAGAATCATACTTAGGTAGCCTGGGTTTCACTATGTGTTTGTGGGTGATTGTTCCTGTCACTGTGTTTGGTGTCACAGGATAGGACTGTTTTGCGTTTTCACATTTCTTGTTTTTGTTAGTTTGTTCATGTGTAGTGATTTATTAAAATATGAATAACCACCACGCTGCGCTTTGGTCCGCTTCTCCTCCTCCTACAGACGAACGCCCTTACAAGTACAGATTTTCTCAGGGGACCCCACATGAGGCCCCAGACCCCAAGTTTGGGAACCTATGTACTAACCGCTCTCTCTCTCTCTCTGTCTCCTCTGCTTCTCCTGCATGCATTGCAGCCTGCCTCAGCCTCACCACTGAGGCTCACCACTGACACATCACTGTCTGTCTCAGTAGTCCACTCTCTGTAAAGCAAAGTTACTGACAACTTAGTAGCCTATTTTTTTGCTCCAGCTGAGGTAGAATCTGTTTAACGTTAGCTTCTTACTTCATCCTTCTTGGATGAGGAATACTAGCCAGAGACCTTCAACGTTACTGCAATAAACGTCTCTGCCGGCTGCTAGCCACCTGACTGACATATCAGTAAGCAACTATTTACCAGCAGTCATTCTCAGAGAGCTGGTTTTTGTTTGGTGGATGTCTGTAGACACAGCAAGAGTCGCGGGACAGTTTTAAAATTGCATTTTGTCCAGCATCTAGCAAAAACACTGTCAGCAGCGTCTGTAGTTGCCTACTTGAGCCAACTACAAGCTAGTGTAGTTCGTTTCACATCTCAGGTCCTTGGTCTGTACCGCAAGAGGGCGGAGATAGCCGTTTGAGAGATTGTTGGATGTGCTGCTAAAAAAAGGCAAATCTGGAGGCATGTTCGGGGGCGAACATAACAAACAAACCACTGTTCATGATTCCACTCATTCGCAGAGAAGCAGGCGTGATTACAACTCAGTCAGATCAAGAATATAAGCACCTTGAGCTTTGATCAACGCTGGGAGCAGAATGTTTACCACTAATGGATTTTCTTTATTTTGTACAAAAAATATAGTTTTATTATATTAAAAAAATATCAAATTAGTAAAAATTAGGTCTGAACCTTGGTGTTCTCATATGTAGTTACAGCCCTGTGAGGGATATAGAGTTAAAAGTCTTTCCAACTGAAACAATATATGTACTGTATACAGAGACAGAGATCAGTGGTAGACCTACATATTAAACACACACAGAGAGAGAGGACAGTGGTAGACCTACATATTAAACACACACAGAGAGAGAGGACAGTGGTAGACCTACATATTAAGCACAGAGAGAGATCAGTGGTAGACCTACATATTAAACACACACAGAGAGAGAGGACAGTGGTAGACCTACATATTAAACACACAGACAGAGATCAGTGGTAAACCTACATATTAAACACAGAGAGAGATCAGTGGTAGACCTACATATTAAACACACAGAGAGCGGTCAGTGGTTGACCTACATATTAAACACAGAGAGAGAGAGAGGACAGTGGTAGACCTACATATTAAACACACAGAGAGAGGTCAGTGGTAGACCTACATATTAAACACACAGAGAGAGGTCAGTGGTAGACCTACATATTAAACACACAGAGAGAGGTCAGTGGTAGACCTACATATTAAAGACACAGAGAAAGGTCAGTGGTAGACCTACATATTAAACACAGAGAGAGATCAGTGTTAGACCTACATATTAAACACACAGAGAGAGGTCAGTGGTAGACCTACATATTACACACACAGAGAGAGATCAGTGGTAGACCTACATATTAAACACAGAGAGAGGTCAGTGGTAGACCTACATATTAAACACAGAGAGAGGTCAGTGGTAGACCTACATATTAAACACACACAGAGAGAGGTCAGTGGTAGACCTACATATTAAACACACACAGAGAGAGGTCAGTGGTAGACCTACATATTAAACACACAGAGAGAGAGGTCAGTGGTAGACCTACATATTAAACACAAAGAGAGGACAGTGGTAGACCTACATATTAAACACACAGACAGAGATCAGTGGTAGACCTACATATTAAACACAGAGAGAGATCAGTGGTAGACCTACATATTAAACATAGAGAGAGAGAGGACAGTGGTAGAACTACATATTAAACACACAGAGAGAGGTCAGTGGTAGACCTACATATTAAACACAGAGAGAGGACAGTGGTAGACCTACATATTAAACACACAGAGAAAGGTCAGTGGTAGACCTAGATATTAAACACACACACAGAGAGAGGAGAGTGGTAGACCTACATATTAAACACACACATAGAGAGAGGTCAGTGGTAGACCTACATATTAAACACAGAGAGAGAGAGGACAGTGGTAGACCTACATATTAAACACACACAGAGAGAGGTCAGTGGTAGACCTACATATTAAACACAGAGAGAGAGAGAGGACAGTGGTAGACCTACATATTAAACACACACAGAGAGAGGACAGTGGTAGACCTACATATTAAACACAGAGAGAGAGAGGACAGTGGTAGACCTACATATTAAACACACACAGAGAGAGGACAGTGGTAGACCTACATATTAAACACACACAGAGAGAGGTCAGTGGTAGACCTACATATTAAACACACACAGAGAGAGGTCAGTGGTAGAGCTACATATTAAACACACAGAGAGAGAGAGAGGACAGTGGTACACCTACATATTAAACACACACAGAGAGAGGACAGTGGTAGACCTACATATTAAACACACACAGAGAGGTCAGTGGTAGACCTACATATTAAACACACACAGGGAGAGGTCAGTGGTAGACCTACATATTAAACACACACAGAGAGAGGTCAGTGATAGACCTACATATTAAACACACACAGAGAGAGGTCAGTGGTAGACCTACATATTAAACACACAGAGAGAGGTCAGTGGTTGACCTACATATTAAACACAGAGAGAGGTCAGTGGTAGACCTACATATTAAACACAAAGAGAGGTCAGTGGTAGACCTACATATTAAACACACAGACAGAGATCAGTGGTAGAGCTACATATTAAACACAGAGAGAGATCAGTGGTAGACCTACATATTAAACACAGAGAGTGAGAGGACAGTGGTAGAACTACATATTAAACACACAGAGAGAGGTCAGTGGTAGACCTACATATTAAACACACACAGAGAGGTCAGTGGTAGACCTACATAATAAACACACACAGAGAGAGAGGACAGTGGTAGACCTACATATTAAACACACACAGAGAGAGAGGACAGTGGTAGACCTACATATTAAACACAGAGAAAGGTCAGTGGTAGACCTAGATATTAAACACACAGAGAGAGAGAGGACAGTGGTTACATATTAAACACACACAGAGAGAGAGGTCAGTGGTAGAACTACATATTAAACACAGAGAGAGAGAGGACAGTGGTAGACCTACATATTAAACACACACAGAGAGAGGTCAGTGGTAGACCTACATATTAAACACAGAGAGAGAGAGGACAGTGGTAGACCTATATATTAAACACACACAGAGAGAGGACAGTGGTAGACCTACATATTAAACACACACAGAGAGAGGTCAGTGGTAGACCTACATATTAAACACACACAGAGAGAGGTCAGTGGTAGACCTACATATTAAACACACACAGAGAGAGGTCAGTGGTAGACCTACATATTAAACACACAGAGAGAGGTCAGTGGTAGACCTACATATTAAACACACAGACAGAGATCAGTGGTAGACCTACATATTAAACACACAGACAGAGGTCAGTGGTAGAGCTACATATTAAACACACAGAGAGAGAGAGGACAGTGGTAGACCTACATATTAAACACACAAAGAGAGAGGACAGTGGTAGACCTACATATTAAACACACACAGAGAGAGGTCAGTGGTAGACCTACATATTAAACACACACAGAGAGAGGTCAGTGGTAGAGCTACATATTAAACATACACAGATAGAGGACAGTGGTAGACCTACATATTAAACACACACAGAGAGAGGACAGTGGTAGACCTACATATTAAACACACACAGAGAGAGGTCAGTGGTAGACCTACATATTAAACACACGCAGAGAGAGGTCAGTGGTAGACCTACATATTAAACACACACAGAGAGAGGTCAGTGGTAGACCTACATATTAAACACACACAGAGAGAGGTCAGTGGTAGACCTACATATTAAACACACAGACAGAGAGGACAGTGGTAGAACTACATATTAAACACACAGAGAGAGGTCAGTGGTAGACCTACATATTAAACACAGAGAGAGGTCAGTGGTAGACCTACATAATAAACACACACAGAGAGAGAGGACAGTGGTAGACCTACATATTAAACACACACAGAGAGAGAGGACAGTGGTAGACCTACATATTAAACACAGAGAAAGGTCAGTGGTAGACCTAGATATTAAACACACAGAGAGAGAGAGGACAGTGGTTACATATTAAACACACACAGAGAGAGAGGTCAGTGGTAGAACTACATATTAAACACAGAGAGAGAGAGGACAGTGGTAGACCTACATATTAAACACACACAGAGAGAGGTCAGTGGTAGACCTACATATTAAACACAGAGAGAGAGAGGACAGTGGTAGACCTACATATTAAACACACACAGAGAGAGGACAGTGGTAGACCTACATATTAAACACACACAGAGAGAGGTCAGTGGTAGACCTACATATTAAACACACACAGAGAGAGGTCAGTGGTAGACCTACATATTAAACACACACAGAGAGAGGTCAGTGGTAGACCTACATATTAAACACACAGAGAGAGGTCAGTGGTAGACCTACATATTAAACACACAGACAGAGATCAGTGGTAGACCTACATATTAAACACACAGACAGAGGTCAGTGGTAGAGCTACATATTAAACACACAGAGAGAGAGAGGACAGTGGTAGACCTACATATTAAACACACACAGAGAGAGGACAGTGGTAGACCTACATATTAAACACACACAGAGAGAGGTCAGTGGTAGACCTACATATTAAACACACACAGAGAGAGGTCAGTGGTAGAGCTACATATTAAACATACACAGATAGAGGACAGTGGTAGACCTACATATTAAACACACACAGAGAGAGGACAGTGGTAGACCTACATATTAAACACACACAGAGAGAGGTCAGTGGTAGACCTACATATTAAACACACACAGAGAGAGGTCAGTGGTAGACCTACATATTAAACACACACAGAGAGAGGTCAGTGGTAGACCTACATATTAAACACACACAGAGAGAGGTCAGTGGTAGACCTACATATTAAACACACAGACAGAGATCCGTGGTAGACCTACATATTAAACACAGAGAGAGATCAGTGGTAGACCTACATATTAAACACAGAGAGAGAGGACAGTGGTAGAACTACATATTAAACACAGAGAGAGAGGACAGTGGTAGACCTACATATTAAACACAGAGAGAGATCAGTGGTAGACCTACATATTAAACACACAGAGAGAGGACAGTGGTAGAACGACATATTAAACACACAGAGAGGGGTCAGTGGTAGACCTACATATTAAACACAGAGAGAGGTCAGTGGTAGACCTACATAATAAACACACACAGAGAGAGAGGACAGTGGTAGACCTACATATTAAACACAGAGAGAGAGAGAGGACAGTGGTAGACCTACATATTAAACACAGAGAGAGAGGACAGTGGTAGACCTAGATATTAAACACACACACAGAGAGGTCAGTGATAGACCTACATATTAAACACACACAGAGAGAGGTCAGTGGTAGACCTACATATTAAACACACACAGAGAGAGGTCAGTGGTAGACCTACATATTAAACACACACAGAGAGAGGTCAGTGGTAGACCTACATATTAAACACACAGAGAGAGGTCAGTGGTAGACCTACATATTAAACACACAGACAGAGATCAGTGGTAGACCTACATATTAAACACGCAGACAGAGGTCAGTGGTAGAGCTACATATTAAACACACAGAGAGAGAGAGGACAGTGGTAGACCTACATATTAAACACACAAAGAGAGAGGACAGTGGTAGACCTACATATTAAACACACACAGAGAGAGGTCAGTGGTAGACCTACATATTAAACACACACAGAGAGAGGTCAGTGGTAGAGCTACATATTAAACATACACAGATAGAGGACAGTGGTAGACCTACATATTAAACACACACAGAGAGAGGACAGTGGTAGACCTACATATTAAACACACACAGAGAGAGGTCAGTGGTAGACCTACATATTAAACACACACAGAGAGAGGTCAGTGGTAGACCTACATATTAAACACACACAGAGAGAGGTCAGTGGTAGACCTACATATTAAACACACACAGAGAGAGGTCAGTGGTAGACCTACATATTAAACACACAGACAGAGAGGACAGTGGTAGAACTACATATTAAACACACAGAGAGAGGTCAGTGGTAGACCTACATACTAAACACAGAGAGAGGTCAGTGGTAGACCTACATAATAAACACACACAGAGAGAGAGGACAGTGGTAGACCTACATATTAAACACACACAGAGAGAGAGGACAGTGGTAGACCTACATATTAAACACAGAGAAAGGTCAGTGGTAGACCTAGATATTAAACACACAGAGAGAGAGAGGACAGTGGTTACATATTAAACACACACAGAGAGAGAGGTCAGTGGTAGAACTACATATTAAACACAGAGAGAGAGAGGACAGTGGTAGACCTACATATTAAACACACACAGAGAGAGGTCAGTGGTAGACCTACATATTAAACACAGAGAGAGAGAGGACAGTGGTAGACCTACATATTAAACACACACAGAGAGAGGACAGTGGTAGACCTACATATTAAACACACACAGAGAGAGGTCAGTGGTAGACCTACATATTAAACACACACCGAGAGAGGTCAGTGGTAGACCTACATATTAAACACACACAGAGAGAGGTCAGTGGTAGACCTACATATTAAACACACAGAGAGAGGTCAGTGGTAGACCTACATATTAAACACACAGACAGAGATCAGTGGTAGACCTACATATTAAACACACAGACAGAGGTCAGTGGTAGAGCTACATATTAAACACACAGAGAGAGAGAGGACAGTGGTAGACCTACATATTAAACACACACAGAGAGAGGACAGTGGTAGACCTACATATTAAACACACACAGAGAGAGGTCAGTGGTAGACCTACATATTAAACACACACAGAGAGAGAGGACAGTGGTAGACCTACATATTAAACACAGAGAAAGGTCAGTGGTAGACCTAGATATTAAACACACAGAGAGAGAGAGGACAGTGGTTACATATTAAACACACACAGAGAGAGAGGTCAGTGGTAGAACTACATATTAAACACAGAGAGAGAGAGGACAGTGGTAGACCTACATATTAAACACACACAGAGAGAGGTCAGTGGTAGACCTACATATTAAACACAGAGAGAGAGAGGACAGTGGTAGACCTACATATTAAACACACACAGAGAGAGGACAGTGGTAGACCTACATATTAAACACACACAGAGAGAGGTCAGTGGTAGACCTACATATTAAACACACACAGAGAGAGGTCAGTGGTAGACCTACATATTAAACACACACAGAGAGAGGTCAGTGGTAGACCTACATATTAAACACACAGAGAGAGGTCAGTGGTAGACCTACATATTAAACACACAGACAGAGATCAGTGGTAGACCTACATATTAAACACACAGACAGAGGTCAGTGGTAGAGCTACATATTAAACACACAGAGAGAGAGAGGACAGTGGTAGACCTACATATTAAACACACACAGAGAGAGGACAGTGGTAGACCTACATATTAAACACACACAGAGAGAGGTCAGTGGTAGACCTACATATTAAACACACACAGAGAGAGGTCAGTGGTAGAGCTACATATTAAACATACACAGATAGAGGACAGTGGTAGACCTACATATTAAACACACACAGAGAGAGGACAGTGGTAGACCTACATATTAAACACACACAGAGAGAGGTCAGTGGTAGACCTACATATTAAACACACACAGAGAGAGGTCAGTGGTAGACCTACATATTAAACACACACAGAGAGAGGTCAGTGGTAGACCTACATATTAAACACACACAGAGAGAGGTCAGTGGTAGACCTACATATTAAACACACAGACAGAGATCAGTGGTAGACCTACATATTAAACACAGAGAGAGATCAGTGGTAGACCTACATATTAAACACAGAGAGAGAGGACAGTGGTAGAACTACATATTAAACACAGAGAGAGAGGACAGTGGTAGACCTACATATTAAACACAGAGAGAGATCAGTGGTAGACCTACATATTAAACACACAGAGAGAGGACAGTGGTAGAACGACATATTAAACACACAGAGAGGGGTCAGTGGTAGACCTACATATTAAACATAGAGAGAGGTCAGTGGTAGACCTACATAATAAACACACACAGAGAGAGAGGACAGTGGTAGACCTACATATTAAACACAGAGAGAGAGAGAGGACAGTGGTAGACCTACATATTAAACACAGAGAGAGAGGACAGTGGTAGACCTAGATATTAAACACACACACAGAGAGGTCAGTGATAGACCTACATATTAAACACACACAGAGAGAGGTCAGTGGTAGACCTACATATTAAACACACACAGAGAGAGAGGACAGTGGTAGACCTACATATTAAACACAGAGAGAGAGAGGACAGTGGTAGACCTACATATTAAACACACAGAGAAAGGTCAGTGGTAGACCTAGATATTAAAAACACAGAGAGAGAGAGGACAGTGGTAGACCTACATATTAAACACACACAGAGAGAGAGGTCAGTGGTAGAACTACATATTAAACACAGAGAGAGAGAGGACAGTGGTAGACCTACATATTAAACACACACAGAGAGAGGTCAGTGGTAGACCTACATATTAAACACAGAGAGAGAGAGGACAGTGGTAGACCTACATATTAAACACACACAGAGAGAGGACAGTGGTAGACCTACATATTAAACACACACAGAGAGAGGTCAGTGGTAGACCTACATATTAAACACACACAGAGAGAGGTCAGTGGTAGACCTACATATTAAACACACACAGAGAGAGGTCAGTGGTAGACCTACATATTAAACACACAGAGAGAGGTCAGTGGTAGACCTACATATTAAACACACACAGAGAGAGGTCAGTGGTAGACCTACATATTAAACACAGAGAGAGGTCAGTGGTAGACCTACATAATAAACACACACAGAGAGAGAGGTCAGTGGTAGACCTACATATTAAACACACAGAGAGAGAGAGGACAGTGGTAGACCTACATATTAAACAGAGAGAGAGAGGACAGTGGTAGACCTACATATTAAACACACACAGAGAGAGGTCAGTGGTAGACCTACATATTAAACACACACAGAGAGAGAGGACAGTGGTAGACCTACATATTAAACACAGAGAGAGAGAGGACAGTGGTAGACCTACATATTAAACACACAGAGAAAGGTCAGTGGTAGACCTAGATATTAAAAACACAGAGAGAGAGAGGACAGTGGTAGACCTACATATTAAACACACACAGAGAGAGAGGTCAGTGGTAGAACTACATATTAAACACAGAGAGAGAGAGGACAGTGGTAGACCTACATATTAAACACACACAGAGAGAGGTCAGTGGTAGACCTACATATTAAACACAGAGAGAGAGAGGACAGTGGTAGACCTACATATTAAACACACACAGAGAGAGGTCAGTGGTAGACCTACATATTAAACACACACAGAGAGAGGTCAGTGGTAGACCTACATATTAAACACACACAGAGAGAGGTCAGTGGTAGACCTACATATTAAACACACAGAGAGAGGTCAGTGGTAGACCTACATATTAAACACACACAGAGAGAGGTCAGTGGTAGACCTACATATTAAACACAGAGAGAGGTCAGTGGTAGACCTACATAATAAACACACACAGAGAGAGAGGTCAGTGGTAGACCTACATATTAAACACACAGAGAGAGAGAGGACAGTGGTAGACCTACATATTAAACAGAGAGAGAGAGGACAGTGGTAGACCTACATATTAAACACACACAGAGAGAGAGGACAGTGGTAGACCTAAATATTAAACACAGAGAGAGAGAGGTCAGTGGTAGACCTACATATTATAAACACAGAGAGAGAGGTCAGTGGTAGACCTACATATTAAACACACACAGAGAGAGAGGACAGTGGTAGACCTACATATTAAACACACACAGAGAGAGGACAGTGGTAGACCTACATATTAAACACAGAGAGAGAGAAGTCAGTGGTAGACCTACATATTAAACACACACAGAGAGAGAGGACAGTGGTAGACCTACATATTAAACACACACAGAGAGAGAGGACAGTGGTAGACCTACATATTAAACACACACAGAGAGAGGTCAGTGGTAGACCTACATATTAAACACACACAGAGAGAGGTCAGTGGTAGACCTACATATTAAACACACACAGAGAGAGGTCAGTGGTAGACCTACATATTAAACACACAGAGAGAGGTCAGTGGTAGACCTACATATTAAACACACAGAGAGAGGTCAGTAGTAGACCTACATATTAAACACACACAGAGAGAGGACAGTGGTAGACCTACATATTAAACACAGAGAGAGAGAGGTCAGTGGTAGAACTACATATTAAACACACAGAGAGAGGTCAGTGGTAGACCTACATATTAATCACAGAGAGAGGACAGTGGTAGACCTACATAATAAACACACACAGAGAGAGAGGACAGTGGTAGACCTACATATTAAACACACACAGAGAGAGGAGAGTGGTAGACCTACATATTAAACACACACAGAGAGAGGACAGTGGTAGACCTACATATTAAACACATACAGAGAGAGAGGACAGTGGTAGACCTACATATTCAACACACAGAGAGAGAGGTCAGTGGTAGACCTACATATTAAACACAGAGAGAGATAGGACAGTGGTAGACCTACATATTAAACACACAGAGAGAGGTCAGTGGTAGACCTACATATTAAACACACAGAGAGAGGTCAGTGGTAGACCTACATATTAAACACACAGAGAGAGGTCAGTGGTAGACCTACATATTAAAGACACAGAGAAAGGTCAGTGGTAGACCTACATATTAAACACAGAGAGAGATCAGTGGTAGACCTACATATTAAACACAGAGAGAGGTCAGTGGTAGACCTACATATTAAACACAGAGAGAGGTCAGTGGTAGACCTACATATTAAACACAAAGAGAGGTCAGTGGTAGACCTACATATTAAACACACAGACAGAGATCAGTGGTAGACCTACATATTAAACACAGAGAGAGATCAGTGGTAGACCTACATATTAAACATAGAGAGAGAGAGGACAGTGGTAGAACTACATATTAAACATAGAGAGAGAGAGGACAGTGGTAGAACTACATATTGAACACACAGAGAGAGGACAGTGGTAGACCTACATATTAAACACAGAGAGAGAGAGAGAGAGGACAGTGGTAGACCTACATATTAAACACACAGAGAAAGGTCAGTGGTAGACCTAGATATTAAACACACACAGAGAGAGAGGAGAGTGGTAGACCTACATATTAAACACACACAGAGAGAGAGGTCAGTGGTAGACCTACATATTAAACACAGAGAGAGAGAGGACAGTGGTAGACCTACATATTAAACACACACAGAGAGAGGTCAGTGGTAGACCTACATATTAAACACAGAGAGAGAGAGGACAGTGGTAGACCTACATATTAAACACACACAGAGAGAGGACAGTGGTAGACCTACATATTAAACACACACAGAGAGAGGTCAGTGGTAGACCTACATATTAAACACACACAGAGAGAGGTCAGTGGTAGACCTACATATTAAACACACACAGAGAGAGGTCAGTGGTAGACCTACATATTAAACACACAGAGAGAGGTCAGTGGTAGACCTACATATTAAACACACAGACAGAGATCAGTGGTAGACCTACATATTAAACACACAGAGAGAGGTCAGTGGTAGAGCTACATATTAAACACACAGAGAGAGAGAGAGGACAGTGGTACACCAACATATTAAACACACACAGAGAGAGGACAGTGGTAGACCTACATATTAAACACACAGAGAGAGGTCAGTGATAGACCTACATATTAAACACACACAGAGAGGTCAGTGGTAGACCTACATATTAAACACACACAGAGAGAGGTCAGTAGTAGACCTACATATTAAACACACACAGAGAGAGGCCAGTGGTAGACCTACATATTAAACACACACAGAGAGAGGTCAGTGGTAGACCTACATATTAAACACACAGACAGAGATCAGTGGTAGACCTACATATTAAACACACAGACAGAGATCAGTGGTAGACCTACATATTAAACACAGAGAGAGATCAGTGGTAGACCTACATATTAAACACAGAGAGTGAGAGGACAGTGGTAGAACTACATATTAAACACACAGAGAGAGGTCAGTGGTAGACCTACATATTAAACACAGAGAGAGGTCAGTGGTAGACCTACATAATAAACACACACAGAGAGAGAGGACAGTGGTAGACCTACATATTAAACACACACAGAGAGAGAGGACAGTGGTAGACCTACATATTAAACACAGAGAAAGGTCAGTGGTAGACCTAGATATTAAACACACAGAGAGAGAGAGGACAGTGGTTACATATTAAACACACACAGAGAGAGAGGTCAGTGGTAGAACTACATATTAAACAGAGAGAGAGAGAGGACAGTGGTAGACCTACATATTAAACACACACAGAGAGAGGTCAGTGGTAGACCTACATATTAAACACAGAGAGAGAGAGGACAGTGGTAGACCTACATATTAAACACACACAGAGAGAGGACAGTGGTAGACCTACATATTAAACACACACAGAGAGAGGTCAGTGGTAGACCTACATATTAAACACACACAGAGAGAAATCAGTGGTAGACCTACATATTAAACACACACAGAGAGAGGTCAGTGGTAGACCTACATATTAAACACACAGAGAGAGGTCAGTGGTAGACCTACATATTAAACACACAGACAGAGATCAGTGGTAGACCTACATATTAAACACACAGACAGAGGTCAGTGGTAGAGCTACATATTAAACACACAGAGAGAGAGGACAGTGGTAGACCTACATATTAAACACACACAGAGAGAGGACAGTGGTAGACCTACATATTAAACACACACAGAGAGAGGTCAGTGGTAGACCTACATATTAAACACACACAGAGAGAGGTCAGTGGTAGAGCTACATATTAAACATACACAGATAGAGGACAGTGGTAGACCTACATATTAAACACACACAGAGAGAGGACAGTGGTAGACCTACATATTAAACACACACAGAGAGAGGTCAGTGGTAGACCTACATATTAAACACACACAGAGAGAGGTCAGTGGTAGACCTACATATTAAACACACACAGAGAGAGGTCAGTGGTAGACCTACATATTAAACACACACAGAGAGAGGTCAGTGGTAGACCTACATATTAAACACACAGACAGAGATCAGTGGTAGACCTACATATTAAACACAGAGAGAGATCAGTGGTAGACCTACATATTAAACACAGAGAGAGAGGACAGTGGTAGAACTACATATTAAACACAGAGAGAGAGGACAGTGGTAGACCTACATATTAAACACAGAGAGAGATCAGTGGTAGACCTACATATTAAACACACAGAGAGAGGACAGTGGTAGAACGACATATTAAACACAGAGAGAGGTCAGTGGTAGACCTACATAATAAACACACACAGAGAGAGAGGAGAGTGGTAGACCTACATATTAAACACAGAGAGAGAGAGAGGACAGTGGTAGACCTACATATTAAACACAGAGAGAGAGGACAGTGGTAGACCTAGATATTAAACACACACACAGAGAGGTCAGTGATAGACCTACATATTAAACACACACAGAGAGAGGTCAGTGGTAGACCTACATATTAAACACACACAGAGAGAGAGGACAGTGGTAGACCTACATATTAAACACAGAGAGAGAGAGGACAGTGGTAGACCTACATATTAAACACACAGAGAAAGGTCAGTGGTAGACCTAGATATTAAAAACACAGAGAGAGAGAGGACAGTGGTAGACCTACATATTAAACACACACAGAGAGAGAGGTCAGTGGTAGAACTACATATTAAACACAGAGAGAGAGAGGACAGTGGTAGACCTACATATTAAACACACACAGAGAGAGGTCAGTGGTAGACCTACATATTAAACACAGAGAGAGAGAGGACAGTGGTAGACCTACATATTAAACACACACAGAGAGAGGACAGTGGTAGACCTACATATTAAACACACACAGAGAGAGGTCAGTGGTAGACCTACATATTAAACACACACAGAGAGAGGTCAGTGGTAGACCTACATATTAAACACACACAGAGAGAGGTCAGTGGTAGACCTACATATTAAACACACAGAGAGAGGTCAGTGGTAGACCTACATATTAAACACACACAGAGAGAGGTCAGTGGTAGACCTACATATTAAACACAGAGAGAGGTCAGTGGTAGACCTACATAATAAACACACACAGAGAGAGAGGTCAGTGGTAGACCTACATATTAAACACACAGAGAGAGAGAGGACAGTGGTAGACCTACATATTAAACAGAGAGAGAGAGGACAGTGGTAGACCTACATATTAAACACACACAGAGAGAGAGGACAGTGGTAGACCTACATATTAAACACAGAGAGAGAGAGGTCAGTGGTAGACCTACATATTATAAACACAGAGAGAGAGGTCAGTGGTAGACCTACATATTAAACACACACAGAGAGAGAGGACAGTGGTAGACCTACATATTAAACACACACAGAGAGAGGACAGTGGTAGACCTACATATTAAACACAGAGAGAGAGAAGTCAGTGGTAGACCTACATATTAAACACACACAGAGAGAGAGGACAGTGGTAGACCTACATATTAAACACACACAGAGAGAGAGGACAGTGGTAGACCTACATATTAAACACACACAGAGAGAGGTCAGTGGTAGACCTACATATTAAACACACACAGAGAGAGGTCAGTGGTAGACCTACATATTAAACACACACAGAGAGAGGTCAGTGGTAGACCTACATATTAAACACACAGAGAGAGGTCAGTGGTAGACCTACATATTAAACACACAGAGAGAGGTCAGTAGTAGACCTACATATTAAACACACACAGAGAGAGGACAGTGGTAGACCTACATATTAAACACAGAGAGAGAGAGGTCAGTGGTAGAACTACATATTAAACACACAGAGAGAGGTCAGTGGTAGACCTACATATTAATCACAGAGAGAGGACAGTGGTAGACCTACATAATAAACACACACAGAGAGAGAGGACAGTGGTAGACCTACATATTAAACACACACAGAGAGAGGAGAGTGGTAGACCTACATATTAAACAAACACAGAGAGAGGACAGTGGTAGACCTACATATTAAACACATACAGAGAGAGAGGACAGTGGTAGACCTACATATTCAACACACAGAGAGAGAGGTCAGTGGTAGACCTACATATTAAACACAGAGAGAGATAGGACAGTGGTAGACCTACATATTAAACACACAGAGAGAGGTCAGTGGTAGACCTACATATTAAACACACAGAGAGAGGTCAGTGGTAGACCTACATATTAAACACACAGAGAGAGGTCAGTGGTAGACCTACATATTAAAGACACAGAGAAAGGTCAGTGGTAGACCTACATATTAAACACAGAGAGAGATCAGTGGTAGACCTACATATTAAACACAGAGAGAGGTCAGTGGTAGACCTACATATTAAACACAGAGAGAGGTCAGTGGTAGACCTACATATTAAACACAAAGAGAGGTCAGTGGTAGACCTACATATTAAACACACAGACAGAGATCAGTGGTAGACCTACATATTAAACACAGAGAGAGATCAGTGGTAGACCTACATATTAAACATAGAGAGAGAGAGGACAGTGGTAGAACTACATATTAAACATAGAGAGAGAGAGGACAGTGGTAGAACTACATATTGAACACACAGAGAGAGGACAGTGGTAGACCTACATATTAAACACAGAGAGAGAGAGAGAGAGGACAGTGGTAGACCTACATATTAAACACACAGAGAAAGGTCAGTGGTAGACCTAGATATTAAACACACACAGAGAGAGAGGAGAGTGGTAGACCTACATATTAAACACACACAGAGAGAGAGGTCAGTGGTAGACCTACATATTAAACACAGAGAGAGAGAGGACAGTGGTAGACCTACATATTAAACACACACAGAGAGAGGTCAGTGGTAGACCTACATATTAAACACAGAGAGAGAGAGGACAGTGGTAGACCTACATATTAAACACACACAGAGAGAGGACAGTGGTAGACCTACATATTAAACACACACAGAGAGAGGTCAGTGGTAGACCTACATATTAAACACACACAGAGAGAGGTCAGTGGTAGACCTACATATTAAACACACACAGAGAGAGGTCAGTGGTAGACCTACATATTAAACACACAGAGAGAGGTCAGTGGTAGACCTACATATTAAACACACAGACAGAGATCAGTGGTAGACCTACATATTAAACACACAGAGAGAGGTCAGTGGTAGAGCTACATATTAAACACACAGAGAGAGAGAGAGGACAGTGGTACACCAACATATTAAACACACACAGAGAGAGGACAGTGGTAGACCTACATATTAAACACACAGAGAGAGGTCAGTGATAGACCTACATATTAAACACACACAGAGAGGTCAGTGGTAGACCTACATATTAAACACACACAGAGAGAGGTCAGTAGTAGACCTACATATTAAACACACACAGAGAGAGGTCAGTGGTAGACCTACATATTAAACACACACAGAGAGAGGTCAGTGGTAGACCTACATATTAAACACACCGACAGAGATCAGTGGTAGACCTACATATTAAACACACAGACAGAGATCAGTGGTAGACCTACATATTAAACACAGAGAGAGATCAGTGGTAGACCTACATATTAAACACAGAGAGTGAGAGGACAGTGGTAGAACTACATATTAAACACACAGAGAGAGGTCAGTGGTAGACCTACATATTAAACACAGAGAGAGGTCAGTGGTAGACCTACATAATAAACACACACAGAGAGAGGACAGTGGTAGACCTACATATTAAACACACACAGAGAGAGAGGACAGTGGTAGACCTACATATTAAACACAGAGAAAGGTCAGTGGTAGACCTAGATATTAAACACACAGAGAGAGAGAGGACAGTGGTTACATATTAAACACACACAGAGAGAGAGAGGTCAGTGGTAGAACTACATATTAAACACAGAGAGAGAGGGGACAGTGGTAGACCTACATATTAAACACACACAGAGAGAGGTCAGTGGTAGACCTACATATTAAACACAGAGAGAGAGAGGACAGTGGTAGACCTACATATTAAACACACACAGAGAGAGGACAGTGGTAGACCTACATATTAAACACACACAGAGAGAGGTCAGTGGTAGACCTACATATTAAAGACACAGAGAAAGGTCAGTGGTAGACCTACATATTAAACACAGAGAGAGATCAGTGGTAGACCTACATATTAAACACAGAGAGAGGTCAGTGGTAGACCGACATATTAAACACAGAGAGAGGTCAGTGGTTGACCTACATATTAAACACAAAGAGAGGTCAGTGGTAGACCTACATATTAAACACACAGAGAGAGGTCAGTGGTAGACCTACATATTAAACACAGAGAGAGGTCAGTGGTAGACCTACATATTAAACACAGAGAGAGGTCAGTGGTAGACCTACATATTAAACACACAGAGAGAGGTCAGTGGTAGACCTACATATTAAACACAGAGAGAGGTCAGTGGTAGACCTACATATTAAACACAAAGAGAGGTCAGTGGTAGACCTACATATTAAACACACAGACAGAGATCAGTGGTAGACCTACATATTAAACACAGAGAGAGATCAGTGGTAGACCTACATATTAAACATAGAGAGAGAGAGGACAGTGGTAGAACTACATATTAAACACACAGAGAGAGGACAGTGGTAGACCTACATATTAAACACAGAGAGAGAGAGGACAGTGGTAGACCTACATATTAAACACACAGAGAAAGGTCAGTGGTAGACCTAGATATTAAACACACACAGAGAGAGAGGAGAGTGGTAGACCTACATATCAAACACACACAGAGAGAGAGGTCAGTGGTAGACCTACATATTAAACACAGAGAGAGAGAGGACAGTGGTAGACCTACATATTAAACACACACAGAGAGAGGTCAGTGGTAGACCTACATATTAAACACAGAGAGAGAGAGGACAGTGGTAGACCTACATATTAAACACACACAGAGAGAGGACAGTGGTAGACCTACATATTAAACACACACAGAGAAAGGTCAGTGGTAGACCTACATATTAAACACACACAGAGAGAGGTCAGTGGTAGACCTACATATTAAACACACACAGAGAGAGGTCAGTGGTAGACTTACATATTAAACACACAGAGAGAGGTCAGTGGTAGACCTACATATTAAACACACAGACAGAGATCAGTGGTAGACCTACATATTAAACACACAGAGAGAGGTCAGTGGTAGAGCTACATATTAAACACACAGAGAGAGAGAGAGGACAGTGGTACACCAACATATTAAACACACACAGAGAGAGGACAGTGGTAGACCTACATATTAAACACACAGAGAGAGGTCAGTGGTAGACCTACATATTAAACACACACAGAGAGGTCAGTGGTAGACCTACATATTAAACACACACAGAGAGAGGTCAGTGGTAGACCTACATATTAAACACACACAGAGAGAGGTCAGTGGTAGACCTACATATTAAACACACACAGAGAGAGGTCAGTGGTAGACCTACATATTAAACACACAGAGAGAGGTCAGTGGTTTACCTACATATTAAACACAGAGAGAGGTCAGTGGTAGACCTACATATTAAACACAAAGAGAGGTCAGTGGTAGACCTACATATTAAACACACAGACAGAGATCAGTGGTAGACCTACATATTAAACACAGAGAGAGATCAGTGGTAGACCTACATATTAAACACAGAGAGTGAGAGGACAGTGGTAGAACTACATATTAAACACACACAGAGAGAGGTCAGTGGTAGACCTACATATTAAACACAGAGAGAGGTCAGTGGTAGACCTACATAATAAACACACACAGAGAGAGGACAGTGGTAGACCTACATATTAAACACACACAGAGAGAGAGGACTGTGGTAGACCTACATATTAAACACAGAGAAAGGTCAGTGGTAGACCTAGATATTAAACACACAGAGAGAGAGAGGACAGTGGTTACATATTAAACACACACAGAGAGAGAGGTCAGTGGTAGAACTACATATTAAACACAGAGAGAGAGGGGACAGTGGTAGACCTACATATTAAACACACACAGAGAGAGGTCAGTGGTAGACCTACATATTAAACACAGAGAGAGAGAGGACAGTGGTAGACCTACATATTAAACACACACAGAGAGAGGACAGTGGTAGACCTACATATTAAACACACACAGAGAGAGGTCAGTGGTAGACCTACATATTAAACACACACAGAGAGAGGTCAGTGGTAGACCTACATATTAAACACACACAGAGAGAGGTCAGTGGTAGACCTACATATTAAACACACAGAGAGAGGTTAGTGGTAGACCTACATATTAAACACACAGACAGAGATCAGTGGTAGACCTACATATTAAACACACAGACAGAGGTCAGTGGTAGAGCTACATATTAAACACAAAGAGAGAGAGAGGACAGTGGTAGACCTACAAATTAAACACACACAGAGAGAGGACAGTGGTAGACCTACATATTAAACACACAGAGAGAGGTCAGTGGTAGAGCTACATAGTAAACACACAGAGAGAGAGAGAGGACAGTGGTACACCTGCATATTAAACACACACAGAGAGAGGACAGTGGTAGACCTACATATTAAACACACACAGAGAGAGAGGAAAGTGGTTACATATTAAACACACACAGAGAGAGATGTCAGTGGTAGAACTACATATTAAACACACAGAGAGAGGGGACAGTGGTAGACCTACATATTAAACACACACAGAGAGAGGTCAGTGGTAGACCTACATATTAAACACAGAGAGAGAGAGGACAGTGGTAGACCTACATATTAAACACACACAGAGAGAGAGGACAGTGGTAGACCTACATATTAAACACACACAGAGAGAGGTCAGTGGTAGACCTACATATTAAACACACACAGAGAGAGGTCAGTGGTAGAGCTACATATTAAACATACACAGATAGAGGACAGTGGTAGACCTACATATTAAACACACACAGAGAGAGAGGAAAGTGGTTACATATTAAACACACACAGAGAGAGATGTCAGTGGTAGAACTACATATTAAACACAGAGAGAGAGGGGACAGTGGTAGACCTACATATTAAACACACACAGAGAGAGGTCAGTGGTAGACCTACATATTAAACACAGAGAGAGAGAGGACAGTGGTAGACCTACATATTAAACACACACAGAGAGAGAGGACAGTGGTAGACCTACATATTAAACACAGAGAGAGAGAGAGGACAGTGGTAGACCTACATATTAAACACAGAGAGAGAGGACAGTGGTAGACCTACATATTAAACACACACAGAGAGAGGACAGTGGTAGACCTACATATTAAACACACACAGAGAGAGGTCAGTGGTAGACCTACATATTAAACACACACAGAGAGAGGTAATTGGTAGACCTACATATTAAACACACACAGAGAGAGGTCAGTGGTAGACCTACATATTAAACACACAGAGAGAGTTCAGTGGTAGACCTACATATTAAACACACAGACAGAGATCAGTGGTACACCTACATATTAAACACACAGACAGAGGTCAGTGGTAGAGCTACATATTAAACACAAAGAGAGAGAGAGAGGACAGTGGTAGACCTACATATTAAACACACACAGAGAGAGGACACTGGTAGACCTACATATTAAACACACACAGAGAGAGGTCAGTGGTAGACCTACATATTAAACACACACAGAGAGAGGTCAGTGGTAGAGCTACATATTAAACATACACAGATAGAGGACAGTGGTAGACCTACATATTAAACACACACAGAGAGAGGACAGTGGTAGACCTACATATTAAACACACACAGAGAGAGGTCAGTGGTAGACCTACATATTAAACACACACAGAGAGAGGTCAGTGGTAGACCTACATATTAAACACACACAGAGAGAGGTCAGTGGTAGACCTACATATTAAACACAAAGAGAGAGGTCAGTGGTTGACCTACATATTAAACACAGAGAGAGGTCAGTGGTAGACCTACATATTAAACACAAAGAGAGGTCAGTGGTAGACCTACATATTAAACACACAGACAGAGATCAGTGGTAGACCTACATATTAAACACAGAGAGAGATCAGTGGTAGACCTACATATTAAACACAGAGAGAGAGAGGACAGTGGTAGAACCTCATATTAAACACACAGAGAGGGGTCAGTGGTAGACCTACATATTAAACACAGAGAGAGGTCAGTGGTAGACCTACATAATAAACACACACAGAGAGAGAGGACAGTGGTAGACCTACATATTAAACACACAGAGAGAGAGAGGACAGTGGTAGACCTACATATTAAACACAGAGAGAGAGGACAGTGGTAGACCTAGATATTAAACACACACACAGAGAGGTCAGTGATAGACCTACATATTAAACACACACAGAGAGAGGTCAGTGGTAGACCTACATATTAAACACACACAGAGTGAGGTCAGTGGTAGAGCTACATATTAAACATACACAGATAGAGGACAGTGGTAGACCTACATATTAAACACACACAGAGAGAGAGGAAAGTGGTTACATATTAAACACACACAGAGAGAGATGTCAGTGGTAGAACTACATATTAAACACAGAGAGAGAGGGGACAGGGGTAGACCTACATATTAAACACACACAAAGAGAGGTCAGTGGTAGACCTACATATTAAACACAGAGAGAGAGAGGACAGTGGTAGACCTACATATTAAACACTTACACAGAGAGAGGACAGTGGTAGACCTACATATTAAACACAGAGAGAGAGAGAGGACAGTGGTAGACCTACATATTAAACACAGAGAGAGAGGACAGTGGTAGACCTACATATTAAACACACACAGAGAGAGGACAGTGGTAGACCTACATATTAAACACACACAGAGAGAGGTCAGTGGTAGACCTACATATTAAACACACACAGAGAGAGGTAATTGGTAGACCTACATATTAAACACACACAGAGAGAGGTCAGTGGTAGACCTACATATTAAACACACAGAGAGAGTTCAGTGGTAGACCTACATATTAAACACACAGACAGAGATCAGTGGTAGACCTACATATTAAACACACAGACAGAGGTCAGTGGTAGAGCTACATATTAAACACAAAGAGAGAGAGAGAGGACAGTGGTAGACCTACATATTAAACACACACAGAGAGAGGACACTGGTAGACCTACATATTAAACACACACAGAGAGAGGTCAGTGGTAGACCTACATATTAAACACACACAGAGAGAGGTCAGTGGTAGAGCTACATATTAAACATACACAGATAGAGGTCAGTGGTAGACCTACATATTAAACACACACAGAGAGAGAGGACAGTGGTAGACCTACATAATAAACACATAGAGAGAGAGGACAGTGGTAGACCTACATATTAAACACACAGAGAAAGGTCAGTGGTAGACCTAGATATTAAACACAGAGAGAGAGAGAGAGGACAGTGGTAGACCTACATATTAAACACACACAGAGAGAGAGGTCAGTGGTAGAACTACATATTAAACACAGAGAGAGAGAGGACAGTGGTAGACCTACATATTAAACACACACAGAGAGAGGTCAGTGGTAGACCTACATATTAAACACAGAGAGAGAGAGGACAGTGGTAGACCTACATATTAAACACACACAGAGAGAGGACAGTGGTAGACCTACATATTAAACACACACACAGAGAGTTCAGTGGTAGACCTACATATTAAACGCACACAGAGAGAGGTCAGTGGTAGACCTACATATTAAACACACACAGAGAGAGGTCAGTGGTAGACCTACATATTAAACACACAGAGAGAGGTCAGTGGTAGACCTACATATTAAACACACACAGAGAGAGGTCAGTGGTAGACCTACATATTAAACACACAGAGAGAGGTCAGTGGTAGACCTACATATTAAACACACAGAGAGAGGTCAGTGGTAGACCTACATATTAAACACACACAGAGAGAGGACAGTGGTAGACCTACATATTAAACACAGAGAGAGAGAGGACAGTGGTAGAACTACATATTAAACACACAGAGAGAGGTCAGTGGTAGACCTACATATTAAACACAGAGAGAGGTCAGTGGTAGACCTACATAATAAACACACACAGAGAGAGAGGTCAGTGGTAGACCTACATATTAAACACACAGAGAGAGAGAGGACAGTGGTAGACCTACATATTAAACAGAGAGAGAGAGGACAGTGGTAGACCTACATATTAAACACACACAGATAGAGAGGACAGTGGTAGACCTACATATTAAACACACAGAGAGAGAGGTCAGTGGTAGACCTACATATTAAACACACAGAGAGAGAGGTCAGTGGTAGACCTACATATTAAACACACACAGAGAGAGAGGACAGTGGTAGACCTACATATTAAACACACACAGAGAGAGGTCAGTGGTAGACCTACATATTAAACACACACAGAGAGAGGTCAGTGGTAGACCTACATATTAAACACACACAGAGAGAGGTCAGTGGTAGACCTACATATTAAACACACAGAGAGAGGTCAGTGGTAGACCTACATATTAAACACACAGAGAGAGAGGTCAGTGGTAGACCTACATATTAAACACACAGAGAGAGGTCAGTGGTAGACCTACATATTAAACACACAGAGAGAGGTCAGTGGTAGACCTACATATTAAACACACACAGAGAGAGGACAGTGGTAGACCTACATATTAAACACACACAGAGAGAGGTCAGTGGTAGACCTACATATTAAACACACACAGAGAGAGGTCAGTGGTAGACCTACATATTAAACACAAAGAGAGAGGTCAGTGGTTGACCTACATATTAAACACAGAGAGAGGTCAGTGGTAGACCTACATATTAAACACACAGAGAGAGAGAGGTCAGTGGTAGACCTACATATTAAACACACAGAGAGAGAGAGGACAGTGGTAGACCTACATATTAAACACACACAGAGAGAGGTCAGTGGTAGACCTACATATTAAACACAAAGAGAGGTCAGTGGTAGACCTACATATTAAACACACACAGAGAGGTCAGTGGTAGACCTACATATTAAACACACAGACAGAGATCAGTGGTAGACCTACATATTAAACACAGAGAGAGATCAGTGGTAGACCTACATATTAAACACAGAGAGAGAGAGGACAGTGGTAGAACCTCATATTAAACACACAGAGAGGGGTCAGTGGTAGACCTACATATTAAACACAGAGAGAGGTCAGTGGTAGACCTACATAATAAACACACACAGAGAGAGAGGACAGTGGTAGACCTACATATTAAACACAGAGAGAGAGAGAGGACAGTGGTAGACCTACATATTAAACACAGAGAGAGAGGACAGTGGTAGACCTAGATATTAAACACACACACAGAGAGGTCAGTGATAGACCTACATATTAAACACACACAGAGAGAGGTCAGTGGTAGACCTACATATTAAACACACACAGAGAGAGAGGACAGTGGTAGACCTACATATTAAACACAGAGAGAGAGAGGACAGTGGTAGACCTACATATTAAACACACAGAGAAAGGTCAGTGGTAGACCTAGATATTAAACACAGAGAGAGAGAGAGAGGACAGTGGTAGACCTACATATTAAACACACACAGAGAGAGAGGTCAGTGGTAGAACTACATATTAAACACAGAGAGAGAGAGGACAGTGGTAGACCTACATATTAAACACACACAGAGAGAGGTCAGTGGTAGACCTACATATTAAACACACAGAGAGAGGTCAGTGGTAGACCTACATATTAAACACACAGAGAGAGGTCAGTGGTAGACCTACATATTAAACACACACACACAGAGTTCAGTGGTAGACCTACATATTAAACACACACAGAGAGAGGTCAGTGGTAGACCTACATATTAAACACACACAGAGAGAGGTCAGTGGTAGGCCTACATATTAAACACACAGAGAGAGGTCAGTGGTAGACCTACATATTAAACACACAGAGAGAGGTCAGTGGTAGACCTACATATTAAACACACACAGAGAGAGGACAGTGGTAGACCTACATATTAAACACAGAGAGAGAGAGGACAGTGGTAGAACTACATATTAAACACACAGAGAGAGGTCAGTGGTAGACCTACATATTAAACACAGAGAGAGGTCAGTGGTAGACCTACATAATAAACACACAGAGAGAGAGAGGTCAGTGGTAGACCTACATATTAAACACACAGAGAGAGAGAGGACAGTGGTAGACCTACATATTAAACAGAGAGAGAGAGGACAGTGGTAGACCTACATATTAAACACACACACAGAGAGAGGACAGTGGTAGACCTACATATTAAACACACAGAGAGAGAGGTCAGTGGTAGACCTACATATTAAACACACAGAGAGAGAGGTCAGTGGTAGACCTACATATTAAACACACACAGAGAGAGAGGACAGTGGTAGACCTACATATTAAACACACACAGAGAGAGGTCAGTGGTAGACCTACATATTAAACACACACAGAGAGAGGTCAGTGGTAGACCTACATATTAAACACACACAGAGAGAGGTCAGTGGTAGACCTACATATTAAACACACAGAGAGAGGTCAGTGGTAGACCTACATATTAAACACACAGAGAGAGAGGTCAGTGGTAGACCTACATATTAAACACACAGAGAGAGGTCAGTGGTAGACCTACATATTAAACACACAGAGAGAGGTCAGTGGTAGACCTACATATTAAACACACACAGAGAGAGGACAGTGGTAGACCTACATATTAAACACAGAGAGAGAGAGGACAGTGGTAGAACTACATATTAAACACACAGAGAGAGGTCAGTGGTAGACCTACATATTAAACACAGAGAGAGGTCAGTGGTAGACCTACATAATAAACACACACAGAGAGAGAGGTCAGTGGTAGACCTACATATTAAACACACAGAGAGCGAGAGGACAGTGGTAGACCTACATATTAAACAGAGAGAGAGAGGACAGTGGTAGACCTACATATTAAACACACACAGAGAGAGAGGACAGTGGTAGACCTACATATTAAACACACAGAGAGAGAGGTCAGTGGTAGACCTACATATTAAACACACAGAGAGAGAGGTCAGTGGTAGACCTACATATTAAACACACACAGAGAGAGAGGACAGTGGTAGACCTACATATTAAACACACACAGAGAGAGGACAGTGGTAGACCTACATATTAAACACAGAGAGAGAGAGGTCAGTGGTAGACCTACATATTAAACACACACAGAGAGAGAGGACAGTGGTAGACCTACATATTAAACACACACAGAGAGAGGTCAGTGGTAGACCTACATATTAAACACAGAGAAAGATCAGTGGTAGACCTACATATTAAACACAGAGAGTGAGAGGACAGTGGTAGAACTACATATTAAACACACAGAGAGAGGTCAGTGGTAGACCTACATATTAAACACAGAGAGAGGTCAGTGGTAGACCTACATAATAAACACACACACAGAGAGAGGACAGTGGTAGACCTACATATTAAACACACACAGAGAGAGGTCAGTGGTAGACCTACATATTAAACACACAGAGAGAGGTCAGTGGTAGACCTACATATTAAACACACAGAGAGAGGTCAGTAGTAGACCTACATATTAAACACACACAGAGAGAGGACAGTGGTAGACCTACATATTAAACACAGAGAGAGAGAGGTCAGTGGTAGAACTACATATTAAACACACAGAGAGAGGTCAGTGGTAGACCTACATATTAAACACAGAGAGAGGTCAGTGGTAGACCTACATAATAAACACACACAGAGAGAGAGGACAGTGGTAGACCTACATATTAAACACAGAGAGAGAGAGAGGACAGTGGTAGACCTACATATTAAACACAGAGAGAGAGGACAGTGGTAGACCTACATATTAAACACACACAGAGAGAGGTCAGTGGTAGACCTACATATTAAACACACAGAGAGAGGTCAGTGGTAGACCTACATATTAAACACACACAGAGAGAGGACAGTGGTAGACCTACATATTAAACACACACAGAGAGAGAGGACAGTGGTAGACCTACATATTAAACACACAGAGAGAGAGGTCAGTGGTAGACCTACATATTAAACACAGAGAGAGAGAGGTCAGTGGTAGACCTACATATTAAACACACAGAGAGAGGACAGTGGTAGACCTACATATTAAACACACAGACAGAGATCAGTGGTAGACCTACATATTAAACACACAGAGAGAGGTCAGTGGTAGACCTACATATTAAACACACACAGAGAGAGGTCAGTGGTAGACCTACATATTAAACACACAGAGAGAGAGGTCAGTGGTAGACCTACATATTAAACACACACAGAGAGAGGACAGTGGTAGACCTACATATTAAACACACACAGAGAGAGGTCAGTGGTAGACCTACATATTAAACACACACAGAGAGAGGTCAGTGGTAGACCTACATATTAAACACACAGAGAGAGAGAGGACAGTGGTAGTCCTACATATTAAACACACACAGAGAGAGAGGTCAGTGGTAGACCTACATATTAAACACACACAGAGAGGTCAGTGGTAGACCTACATATTAAACACACACAGATAGAGAGGACAGTGGTAGACCTACATATTAAACACACAGAGAAAGGTCAGTGGTAGACCTACATATTAAACACAGAGAGAGGTCAGTGGTAGACCTACATATTAAACACACACAGAGAGAGGACAGTGGTAGACCTACATATTAAACACACAGAGAAAGGTCAGTGGTAGACCTACATATTAAACATGTTCTCTCAGTGTTAGAGCAGCTAAGGGCTCAGTCTGTACATGATTCATTCCCATGCCCACCCTTCCCCAGGAAGAGCCACTAAATTATCCAGAGGGGAAAGGCCTGCCAGACCAGAAATTAAGGAGGAAAAAACTTTTCAACGTGAATTATTTGCTGGACATGACTGTGGTGCCCCAGACATCCCTTTATAGCTCCGACTCCCAGCTTCAGAATGGGTTTCCGTCCCATTTTTCCTACTTCAGGGAACTGTCTACACTCCCCCCTTTACCAAACACATACACACACACACACGATCACCTCCACAGTTTCATTATCGCTCAGAGATGTCAACAAAGCCAGTTCTCAGCCCCCGATTTACTGCAGATTTCTCCCTGCAGTGTTTTGGGACACTTGCTGGCCACCGTAAATGACATGCTCCAATCAGTGTTCGGCATTGCAGGAGATGCCATTTGGGAAAGCCATCAGGGCCACTTTACGCGTCTGACCTTCATGTGTCTACATGCTGTAAATATCCCCCTGGCCCCTTTGTAGACAAGCTCAGAGCACAGTAACTTGGAGCGAGAGAGAAAAAATAAGAGAGTGAGAGAGAAAGGAAAATAGTTCGCTCTTCACCCCAGGCACTGCCTCCTGCATCTGCCTGTCAATCAACCAGAACTACCAATCACCAGTCACGGATCATTCTCTGACCAATCAATTAGGGTTTCTCAATTAGGCCTTGTGATTGGAGTGTCCGCCCTGACATGGAGGGTTGGGGGTTCGATCCCAGGTTGATCCCCAGGACCCAGTCTGCTTGGCACTCAGCATTAAGAAGATTCATTTGTAGAAAGGCCCTGCGACAGACTAGCGTCTTGTCCATGGGGGTGTACTTGTACATCAAGCTACCTCACGCTACAGAAACAGGAGATAGGTTCCTGCTCTATTGGTCGTTATGGCTCGGGTCAAAGGGCGAGCCGAGCACAATCACATTATGGGTCCAAAGAGAAAAGCAGGATAAAAAGTATGATAAACCAAGGTTAAGGTTAGAATTAGGGTTAAGGTTGAAGCTAGGGTTAAAGTTGAGCTAGGATTAGGGTTATGTTTAGGGTTAGAGTTAGGGTAATGATTAGGGTTAGGGTTGAGCTAGGCTGTGGACATGAAGCTAGGTTTAGGGGTCAGGGTTAGGGTAATGATTAGGGTTAGGGTTGAGCTAGGCTGTGGACATGAAGCTAGGTTTAGGGGTCAGGGTTAGGGTAATGATTAGGGTTAGGGTTGAGCTAGGCTGTGGACATGAAGCTAGGTTTAGGGGTCAGGGTTAGGGTAATGATTAGGGTTAGGGTTGAGCTAGGCTGTGGACATGAAGCTAGGTTTAGGGGTCAGGGTTAGGGTAATGATTAGGGTTAGGGTTGAGCTAGGCTGTGGACATGAAGCTAGGTTTAGGGTAATAACATAAGAAGGGACATTTTCCCTCTCAATGATGTTCATTTATATCTGAATTAAATGTAAATATTAGGGAGCCAAACAAAATAATGACAAAAATAGATTCTCAATCTTTCACTTTCTTTCCTTTTATTTCCCCCAAATCCTGATTTGACTTTAGAAATGTTATGCCCCGGGATGCTCAGCGTGTGGTGACGGGATGCTGGGTGTACACTGTTCCTGTGGAGTGTGTTAGTGACCTGCTTAACGGGTCAGTGGGAACTCTGTGTTTGGATGAACGCGTCATGGTTTCACCTCTACAGACCATGTAGTATCTATGGGGCATAGTTTGGAGGCTGTGTGTATTGCCTTGCCTGGGTGGTTGGGTGTATTGCCTGGGTGGCTGCTGGGTTGAGAGGGTTTGTCATGTGTGATAGAGGGGTATTAGAGGTGAGTTAGCCAACCGACACACCCAGATCCTTTCAAATAAGGTCACTTTCTCTTACAAACACACCCTCACTTTCATTACACATGTGTGTGTGTGTGTGCATGTAATTGTGTGTGTGTGTGTGTGTGTGTGTGTGTGTGTGTGTGTGTGTGTGTGTGTCACTCCTCAGATGGTAGAGCGGTGTGTCAGTCCAGAGCTCAGGCCGTGAAACCGTCCCTCAACGGCACATCTGGACACCACACCACTACTACAACACACTACTCATACATGAGCTACTACTCATCCAGGATCAATACGGCTACCAAAATAAGATCTTCTAAGATTCAACTCATTTGATTTCATAACTAATGGATTATAACTCCTTATAACTTAATATGTAACTTGGAATTACATATTAATGCATATAAAATCATCCTGTATGCACAATTGACTTGAAGAGTGTTTAGAGCATATTTTTAGAGCATATTAAACACAAACACATTGTAACACCTTATGTAGGGTGTTACAACTAATGTAAATTGCATTTTTTTAGAGGATAAATGGTTGAATCTAATTGAACTAAATAGCTTATTACGTGTTATTGTTTCAGCTTGTAATGGGTTTAAACTGATTTGACCTCTGACCTCCGAGACATGTCCTCATGTCATGGAGTGTTTAGATATGGAGGCTGACAGAAAACAAATGTCCCTGTGAAAATGTAAATAATTTAAAGCTGATGAAATCCCTGTGCTTCTGGGGAAAGTAATGTTCTGGAATGTTGGTTCTAGAAGGCAGATCCTTTGTTGGGGTTTTCACCCAGAACAAAAACATGTGGGGTAAAACAATGTCTCAATTAAGACAAAATCTGTGAAAAAACTTTTGTATTTTTTAAATCTAAACTTTTACTCTACAGTGGACAGTTCTAGGAAAAAGAGAATGTCTCACAGTGTACAGTCTATCAAATGTGTATATAACATTAAAGAGCGCCTCGTTTTTTTGTCAACAGAAAACAGCAGACAAGGACCAACCCTGAAATCCACCATCTCACAGCTTGGCACAACCTCCCCTCCCAGTCGTCACACACAGTCCAAGCATTGGCAGGAGGTTCTGGTTGGTTGGAGTTAGTTTAAATGTGAAAGGTTACTGCGGTGGAACCTTTCGAAGAGAGGGAGTATCAGGATCAAAACGACAGAGCTGGGATGTACTGAGCAGGTGTGTGCATGTGTGCTTGTGGACGTGCGTGTGTGCGTGTTTTGTGGAGGATATTGTTGAAGGTGGGAGGTGGGAGACAGAGGGGGTTTGGATTTAACGGATACAGTTACACAGCGAATCACTTACCAGTGCCGATGGGAGGGAAGAGAGAGAGAGAGAGAGAGAGAGAGAGAGAGAGAGAGAGAGAGAGAGAGAGAGAGAGAGAGAGAGAGAGAGAGAGAGAGAGAGAGAGAGAGAGAGAGAGATACCACTACAAAATACCACTACACCCCCACCCCCTGCCATTACCCCTAAATTTAGTGTGGGTGTTCTGGATGGCCACCCGTCCTGCGCCCTGCTGACATTCTGCTTTCATCCGTCTTTGTCAGAGAGGATGATCTGTCAGGCTGGCGGTCCTGTGGACATCCCTGGGTGTGACATGAACTTTCTGATAAGCTGTGAACAATGTTGTTGCATGTTAAGGATCCCCCAACGGAAACATGATGTATTACCCCCCCAACCCCCCCCCTCTGTCCCCTCAATCCCCTCCTCTGTCCCCTCACCCCCCTCCTCTGGCCCTTCACCCATCAGAGCACCTCCCAACAGAACGTTGTCATCTCATTGGCTAAACACAGGTCCCTCTCCGGCCTTTTCTCTCTCTGTCTGAAAATTTGAGCTGTCTATGCTCTCCTTTCTCGATGATAATGTGCATGTCTCTTTGTCTGAACACTCTCAACATTGAAATACATACATGCGTAATCAATCAATCAATTCTTACTAGAGTAGTTCTTTATCTCTCTCTCTCTCGCACGCACGCACGCACGCACGCACGCACGCACGCACGCACGCACACACACACACACACACACACACACACACACACACACACACACACACACACACACACACAATTAGCCCAGCACTAAGCCCAGGACCTTAACTCAGGGCCATCAGAGTGTGGACAGGCAGGTGGGGAGGATCCAACAGGGAGCTGCTTCCAGGGAGAGGCCCAGTCCAGCTGCCCTTTGTGTGTGTGTGTGTGTGTGTGTGTGTGTGTGTGTGTGTGTGTGTGTGTGTGTGTGTGTGTGTGTGTGTGTGTGTGTGTGTGTGTGTGTGTGTGTGTGCGTGCGTGCGTGCGTGCGTGCATGTGTGAGAGAGAGAGAAATCCACAGGAATCCACAGAAGTCACATTCTGTGCCTTTGGAGGACTCCCTCAGCTATCACTAGATCTGGAAACACTAATTTACAGTATGTAAAAACTTCTGGACTTAATCCTAACTTGAGATGAACAGATGTCACTTTTTTCACTTAAGTCATGCATATGTCAGAAACATATGTGCATTTAAATTTGGTTTGGATTTGTCCCTATGTGAACTGAGGAACATTTGAATAACACCTACTCGATAGTTACTGCTTTCACCTCTACAGACCATGTAGTATCTATGGGGCATAGTTTGGAGGCTGTGTGTATTGCCTTGCCTGGGTGGTTGGGTGTATTGCCTGGGTGGCTGCTGGGTTGAGAGGGTTTGTTATCCCAGCTGTTTGGGGGAAAGCCTGCTCCCATGTGACCAGTGTTTCTCCAGCTGTTCCTGGATCAGCACCCCCAGTGCCCTCTGCTCTGCTCTGCCAGTAGGACCCACTGAACCTCAGACTACGGTACACTACAGCAGCCTATTACACACAGCCAGTCTCTCACTGTGTAGGTACCCACTAGGCCTGAATCTCAAGGCCAGAGTCTGGAGCACCAGGCCAGACTACACTACAGCCTGCTATACTGAACTTGGTGAGCCTTAACACCAGGCCAGTCCAGACTACACTACTAGAGGTTACCTGAGGAGAGCCCCACCATGCCCAGGAAAAGGAAGAGGAACAATAAGAGGAGAGGGACTCCAGATTTCAACAGGGAGCCAGAGGTGGTGATGACACAGGTGTTTTCCACACACATATTGCAGAACACCGAGCCCCTTACCAACCACGTCATCTCACATTATCTGTCACATCTGCTCCTGCCATGCCCTCTAGTGCTCATCCTGTGTCTCCTTGACCTCCCGCTACTCCCCCAGTGCTATCTCCCTCTCTCTGTGTGTGTGTGTTTTAAATGTATTTATTTTACCTTTACTTAACCAGGTAGGCTAGTTGAGAACAAGTTCTCATTTACAACTGCGACCTGGCCAAGATAAAGCATGGCAATTCGACACATACAACAACACAGAGTTACACATGGAATAAACAAAACAAATAATAATAATACTGTAATAATACAGTAGAACAAAAGAAAACAAAAAGTATACAGTGCCTTGCGAAAGTATTCGGCCCCCTTGAACTTTGCGACCTTTTGCCACATTTCAGGCTTCAAACATAAAGATATAAAACTGTATTTTTTTGTGAAGAAGTGGGAAACAATCATGAAGTGGAACGACATTTATTGGATATTTCAAACTTTTTTAACAAATCAAAAACTGAAAAATTGGGCGTGCAAAATTATTTAGCCCCCTTAAGTTAATACTTTGTAGCGCCACCTTTTGCTGCGATTACAGCTGTAAGTCGCTTGGGGTATGTCTCTATCAGTTTTGCACATCGAGAGACTGACATTTTTTCCCATTCCTCCTTGCAAAACAGCTCGAGCTCAGTGAGGTTGGATGGAGAGCATTTGTGAACAGCAGTTTTCAGTTCTTTCCACAGATTCTCGATTGGATTCAGGTCTGGACTTTGACTTGGCCATTCTAACACCTGGATATGTTTATTTTTGAACCATTCCATTGTAGATTTTGCTTTATGTTTTGGATCATTGTCTTGTTGGAAGACAAATCTCCGTCCTAGTCTCAGGTCTTTTGCAGACTCAGGTTTTCTTCCAGAATGGTCCTGTATTTGGCTCCATCCATCTTCACATCAATTTTAACCATCTTCCCTGTCCCTGCTGAAGAAAAGCAGGCCCAAACCATGATGCTGCCACCACCATGTTTGACAGTGGGGATGGTGTGTTCAGCTGTGTTGCTTTTACGCCAAACATAATGTTTTGCATTGTTGCCAAAAAGTTCAATTTTGGTTTCATCTGACCAGAGCACCTTCTTCCACATGTTTGGTGTGACTCCCAGGTGGCTTGTGGCAAACTTTAAACGACACTTTTTTTGGATATCTTTAAGAAATGGCTTTCTTCTTGCCACTCTTCCATAAAGGCCAGATTTGTGCAATATACAACTGATTGTTGTCCTATGGACAGAGTCTCCCACCTCAGCTGTAGATCTCTGCAGTTCATCCAGAGTGATCATGGGCCTCTTGGCTGCATCTCTGATCAGTCTTCTCCTTGTATGAGCTGAAAGTTTAGAGGGACGGCCAGGTCTTGGTAGATTTGCAGTGGTCTGATACTCCTTCCATTTCAATATTATCGCTTGCACAGTGCTCCTTGGGATGTTTAAAGCTTGGGAAATCTTTTTGTATCCAAATCCGGCTTTAAACTTCTTCACAACAGTATCTCGGACCTGCCTGGTGTGTTCCTTGTTCTTCATGATGCTCTCTGCGCTTTTAACGGACCTCTGAGACTATCACAGTGCAGGTGCATTTATACGGAGACTTGATTACACACAGGTGGATTGTATTTATCATCATTAGTCATTTAGGTCAACATTGGATCATTCAGAGATCCTCACTGAACTTCTGGAGAGAGTTTGCTGCACTGAAAGTAAAGGGGCTGAACAATTTTGCACGCCCAATTTTTCAGTTTTTGATTTGTTAAAAAAGTTTGAAATATCCAATAAATGTCGTTCCACTTCATGATTGTGTCCCACCCACTTGTTGTTGATTCTTCACAAAAAAATACAGTTTTATATCTTTATGTTTGAAGCCTGAAATGTGGCAAAAGGTCGCAAAGTTCAAGGGGGCCGAATACTTTCGCAAGGCACTTTATATACAGTGAGGTAAGATAAGGGAGTTAAGGCAATAAATAGGCCATGGTGGCGAAGTACAATATAGGAATTAAACACTGGAATGGTAGATGTGCAGAAGATGAATGTGCAAGTAGAGATACTGGGGTGCAAAGGAGCAAGATGAATAAATAAATAAATACAGTATGGGGATGAGGTAAGGAGATAGATGGGCTGTTTACAGATGTGCAGGTGCAGTGATCTGTGAGCTGCTCTGACAGCTGGTGCTTAAAGCTAGTGAGGGAGATATGAGTCTCCAGCTTCAGAGATTTTTGCAGTTCGTTCTAGTCATTGGCAGCAGAGAACTGGAAGGGAAGATGACCAAAGGAGGAATTGGCTTTGGGGGTGACCAGTGAGATATACGGAGCGCATGCTCAGTCAGTCCATGTTTCTAGCCGTTTGTTCCTGTTGTCCTGTTGTGCCTGTTTTCCCTTGCCTGACACTGTTTTCCTCTCCGTTACAGTTCTGCCTGCTCTGACTCTGGTCCCTGGCTCCAGTTCAACGTCTCGTCAGTCCTGCTACTCTGTCCTGTATTCCCCACTCTATCCTCCCTTGGATGCCCTCCGGACCTGCTTACCCTGTCTCAACCCCTGTCGCTCCAGCCTCAGCCTCCGCACCTGGTTTCCTGCAACCCGCCCAAGCTTCCCCTGACCTGCACTCCATCTTCCCCCCGTGTTTCAATAAATACCTTGGTTACCTCATCCCAGTCTCCTCGTCTGAGTCTGCTCTTGGGGTCACCTGTTCTGCTCCGCGTGACAGTATCCCTGTTTATACCTGATGCTAGCATGTGTCCTTTGTCCTGATCTTGTCCACATTCTGATTGTGCCCACATATTTAGACCGCTGTAGACAAATAAAATATGCATTGTAATCTGACTGTGATCAGATATTATAAGTGTAATCAGACAAGAACAGGACAATATCAGGATGAAGGATGCATGTTAGAACAAGGTATAAACAGGGCTATAGACACATTAGTAATGAGGACATCAGGTCACAGCACATTGTTTCACTAGATGAATCGGTATACGTGCGTCATGTCGGAGGGGTTAACTTTGATCTGCTGGAGGCATGTCCAATTAAAATGGCGAGAGCTCTGACTGTCAACAGCCAGGTGTCGTGAGTTAAGTGGAATTTAGCACATGACCGCGATGAAATTATACGCTCGTCTTACAAGGTATGAGACACCAGTCATTCAGCTAAATTCTGGACAAACTGTTTTGTCAGAGGAATACACTCCCATGAGTCTGTGCGTCCAGTATAAGAATTTAAAAAGTTAATGGACCAGACAGCCTTACCATATTCAACAATAACAATCCTTATTTTCTTGCCTTTATTTACCGGGGCCCGGGGGTCTCTATTTACTTTGAATGTGTATTTATAAGGGTGTGTGTATGTGTGTGAGGGACCTGTTCTGCACAGGGGTTAAACTGTCCCAGCTGGTCCTACATGTCTGTCATCAGAGCTATTACAATCCCCCTGCAGGGGGAGGGGGAGAGACATGGGCCAGTGACCTTGAAAGCAGTGCTGAACATTATCCCCCCCACACACACACACACACACATATATATATATATATATATATATATATATATATATATATATATATATATATATATATATATATATATCAATATACCTCTCTCAGACTTAGTTTCTATGTGTCTATATAAATGTGTTCATTTGCTACATGCAGGCTGATTGGCTACGAAGTTTGGCTGATTGTCAGACAGCCAGGAACATATTTTTCACACAGCCTGGCCATTTCAGCCAAAGTAGCATTAGCACCCTGCCCTACAGTACATTAAGAAAATCAGTGTGTTGCCGTGGAAATCTTTAACGGAGGACAAAGTGCTAATGCTACAATGGGACTCTAATGAGCGAGCGTCAGTGTTAATTTCTCTGTTCGACAAAGGGCCTCTGTGATCCGTCAGTGTGTCAGCGGTTAGCAGCTAAGGCCTGTGTGCTGTAGCAGGTGTGTCCTCCACACTTCCTCCGTGCTGAGACACACGGCATGTGTCAGCTCAAAGACAGCATGGGGGTCCGTGGCTGTGGAGGGGGCCGGGGGAGGACGGGGGGGTCAGCGGGCGGGAGGGGTCCTGCTGGGGGTTATTTGGATCATGCACAGAGTGGTCAGCCTGAACGACAGCTCATTTACATCTCCCTGCGTAACTCTGTAGCCGTGACATCAGAAGCTCCTTATTTTCCCACCAGGCCCCTCTCTGGGCTGAGGCCTGATGATGATTGTTACCTGTCAAGGGTTTGGCTGAGAAACCCAGTGGAAAGAAGAAGAGAGAAGAGAGAGGGATAGTGAGACAATAAAAGAGAAGATGCAACAGTGCGAAGGCTCAGAGAAGAGTGAGAAGAACAGGATAAGAAAAGAGAGAAGAAGGCTGGCTGACTGGGTGACTGGGAGGCTGGGTGAAAGTGAGTGTTTGAGGGGCTTTGTGTGCTCAGGAGAGTGTTGGAGAGTGTTGAGTTTCTCAGAGTGTTGCTGTGAGGCTAATGACTCAGCAGCCATCATCTCATCAGAATTGATAAAGATAGAAGAGATTTAAACGTGTTACATATCAATAATCATTTGTTACATGTTACTAGTCATTTGTTACACGTCATTCACAATCTGTTACATGTTATTTCAATTATGAATTCCAAGTAAGCCCTGCCCATGCAGAGATACTAATAGCCAGGACGGGACGGTAAACCTTTCCAACGCGGAGAACAGTAAGAACTGATCCAGCAGGGTACTCAAGATCTCTGGAGGAAACTTTGCCAGGGTCAAGTTCTGCTACCTCTGTTTCTCAAATTAGAGCCTCCAGTTGGTTTGGAACACCCCTAAAATATCTCTCTCAATCCACTTCCTCAATCCACTTCCTGTAAAGGGCAGGAACCATTTGTTACTTAGGATGTATTTATTCTCACCAACAGCGCTGTTAGAGATCCACTGTCATAGGTACTATAAGGCTATTTTGGAGAATCAGGGTGTCACATTGTGATGTCATCATTCCTTCTTGCCAAAGGAAGGGAGATTTCACATTGTGATCTGGGCCTAGATTAGTTGGCATGCTGGTTTTGGGGCTCTGGATGGTTTAGCTTAGCGGTGGCTGCTGGGTTTTAAAAGTGGCTCAGTTGGGGATCCGGAGAGGAACACACCTCACCCAGTCTGGTGGCTTCTGGGTAGTAAAAAACGGCACAGGAATGATCCCATTTGTGACTTTTCATTGAGCCCGGTGCAGGGATTCAGCACGGCCCCAGTTAGCCAGCCTCTGATCAGGGTCCTGCCATGAGCCCAGCGATGACTACCACATCATTAAAGTGACCCAAAACACCAACTGAAACAGAAACACAGCCGCAGTGAACCCTCTGAGGCCTACGCATGCCACTTCACCCTTCTTTAAAGACCAACGGTCAAATCAAATTAAAGTTGACAGAAATACATATATTCCAGCATTGTGGTTCTGGGTGTGAAAACATTGTGCTGTTGTAACACACAAGTTGCGGTAAGAAAATTGATTAAAATGTATGTTAAATGATTTGGCTCATTTTCACACTGCTATCGGATAGCCGAGTGTGATCTGTACCATATTACGGCTGGCATGGATTGGAGATTAGTCCGCAGCTGTCTCAGTGAACCTTATCGTGCCGAGAACTCCCGGTTTCCTGGAGAACAGGATAACCTTTTCGTCCCTTGAGGGCGAGCGGCTGGGACCACCTGACACCGGATCGCCTTCCTGGAATTTGGGGAACGGCGGTGTCCGTTCATAGAGCCCACCCCACGAGGTGGCATCCCTGAATTGTGTTTATTTGTTGGCACCCTGTCGTGAAAACCTTCCCATCAACTGCATATTAATCTTGTCAGCGAATTTCCAAGGCTTTTTTTCTCCCCTCTCTTCAAAACCACTCCACCACACCACAACCTCTTGATTAATTTATGACCCTCTCCTCACTTCTCCAGTCCTCCCTGTCTTCCTCCCTCTCTCACTCTCCCCTCTTCTCTCCTCCATGTTCCTCTCTCCTGCCCTACTTATTTCTCAGTGTTCCTTTGCCCTCGTTACACACAAACACACACACACCTTACATACACACACATAAACACGTAGTAGCCCTGTCCTTTGCTGACACATCGGCCTGGCAGGCTGGTCAGGGCACACCAACATAAATGTATGGGCTCAGCACTGGGCACCTAGAGGACTGCCCTTTCACCCTCAGAGGAATGAAGGGATGAAGAGAAGCAGAGAGAGGAGGAAGAGTCATGGCAGAAGGTAGTCTCCTTGAACCTTTTTACCTCAGTGTACCTCTCTTGGCCTGCCGACACAGCAGTAGCGACAGGCTCTTGTAAAGTGGTGTGTATAAACAAGACAAGGCCTTCGATGCGCATTCCTATGCTTTTCCCTCACTTTTCTCTGAATTATCAGGTGCTTAATATGTGTGTTTTATAGGCTTGGGCCAAACATGTGTGCTGGGATTCGGGTTGCTGGGGTCTGGGAGTTTAGAGGCCCTGAGGGACCTATCCACACCATGAGACCACAGCACAGGCAGCACTGTGGGTCCCCCAGCACCACACACACACAAGCACGCACACACATTTGGCACACATAGCAACTGCAAAATACTACACACACTACACTGGGAGATTGGACTCACGTTGAGGATCTGAGCAACCAAGAATAATACTGCAGACAGTAGTCAACAACATATCATGACATCACTGAGCTTATTTACTTGGGTGGGGAGATCAGCATTTCTGTCTAAATTTGGAAGGCTGTTGAGTTCCAAGCCACGTTGACAGGTTGACAACTAATGGAAAATGTCTCTGAAACAAAATGTCTGACACTGAGGCTTGTGACTGTGGGTGACAAAAACAAGTCCAAAAAGACACACGGGCAAGTAATTAGTCAAAGCTGAAATTACTGACTATTCAGCTCCTCACGTCAACTGAAATGCAGAAACTCACACCTGGTGACAAGATCAGGAGTCAGAGGGTTGTCTGCCACTCAAAACCCAAAGGTCAGCCAAAGGCCACCCGTGGTCACCCCGTCACCACTCTCCCCCTGTCCTCCCACCCTCACCTCGTCTGCACTCTCCCCCTGTCCTCCCACCCTCACCTCGTCACCACTCTCCCCCTTTCCTCCCACCCTCACCTCGTCACCACTCTCCCCCTGTCCTCCCACCCTCACCTCGTCTGCACTCTCCCCCTGTCCTCCCACCCTCACCTCGTCACCACTCTCCCCCTGTCCTCCCACCCTCACCTCGTCTGCACTCTCCCCCTGTCCTCCCACCCTCACCTCGTCACCACTCTCCCCCTGTCCTCCCACCCTCACCTCGTCTCCATTCTCCCCTGTCCTACCACCCTCACCTCATCTCCACTCTCCCCCTGTCCTCCCACCCTCACCTCGTCTGCACTCTCCCCCTGTCCTCCCACAGTCACCTCGTCTGCACTCTCCCCCTGTCCTCCCACCCTCACCTCGTCACCACTCTCCCCGTCCTCCCACCCTAACCTCGTCTCCACTCTCCCCCTGTCCTCCCACCCTCACCTCATCACCACTCTCCCCGTCCTCCCACCCTCACCTCGTCACCACTCTCCCCCTGTCCTCCCACCCTCACCTCGTCACCACTCTCCCCCTGTCCTCCCACCCTCACCTTGTCTGCACTCTCCCCAGTCCTACCACCCTCACCTCGTTTCCCCCTCCATATATCCTACCACCCTCACCTCGTTTCCCCCTCCATATATCCTACCACCCTCACCTCGTTTCCACCTCCATATATCCTACCACCCTTACCCCATCTCCATTCTCCCCCTGTCCTCCCACTCTGGCAACTATGGCTCCAGCCTGCCAGCCTTCCAGATTTACCGCCACGCTGAAACATGGCGAAAGGGATCTGGCACTTTCAGAGTACACCATGCGAGAGACGGCTGCAAAGGCAGACGAGTGTCAGGGCGGAGAGTTCAGAGGGCAAAAATAACAGAGACAATGATCGCGGTTATAAATTCTGGCGCAGACGCATCAAGCTGTCCACGCGCTCCTTAGGTAGGGTGTCAGGCCATTGGAAGTGAAAACATTAACCCCATCCTGACTAAAAAGGTCATAACTCACAGCCCAGCTCTGACATGAGTTACTGTCGCTCATTACGGCTGGACAACCTGTCTTTTACTCCCTCTCTCTTTCTATGTCTCTCTATGTCTCTCTCCCTACTATCATTGATGTGATGGTGGGTGGATGTATCCATTGCTAGAGTCTCTGGAGTGTTAAAAGATACTCTTACCCCCTAAAAAAATGTGAATGCCCCAAGTGTGCAGCGAGAGGAACCGAAAGCAGCGGTGGTGTCACCCACACTTCATTTTTACAATTCGAACACAACGCTCTCATATGATATGGGCTGTTATTCGCCTCGGGTGTAATTTATATTCTACTCAGGCAGTGTGTGAGGCAGCTTCAGAATGAGGCCCCCCCACTGCTTAGTGGCACTCTGCCCAGGCCAGGCCTCTCTGCCCTCACTTCACCAACACTCTGAAAACCTCACCAGAGAGAGGGACAGAGAGAGAGCAGTCCTTAACACCCCAGACCAACTCTATTCAAGACCTGTCTTATCTACGATCACCTCATTTCCAACCTTTGATTTAACCTTTGCTAAATAGAAGGGAAACTCATTTATTTGTAAAGAAATATATACAAAAAGGATAGAAGGGACAAACATAGCATTCAAAGGGGTGGTTATGTGTTAATAATTCTTCTTAGCTACTTGGCTAAACCCAGATGAAATACGAAGAGCTTAAATCAACATAGACTTTGAATGGACTATAACAGTAGTAGTGCATGATAAATGAAGGATTTATTTCGTTTTACAGATTTTTTTGTCACAGTAATTTGGGTATGAAATAAAAAGTGCTGCCAAAGTGGTGTAATCGAAGCGTGGGAGTCACTGTGTGCTTTAGATAGATTTATGGCCCTGCCGCAAGTTAGCCAGATAAAATGTTACTTGAGAGCAGCTGAAAATGTTAGTAAAATGAACAGAGGAATAGAGAGGAGAAGAAGGGAAAAGCCTAAAGAAAGCTTAGAGACCAGGATAACACATATCTAATGATCTCACACATGGCACTTATCTTCCGAACAGCTGAAAACACCATTTTTTGCTCCACCATCGATAAAACATCCAAAGGGAGAGTACTTTCAAAGAGATTTAATCTGTTTTCCTTCCTTCCCTCCCCTCCATCCATCCCTCCATCCCTCTACAGCTAGCACCAACCTCTGGAGATCAGGCCTGACTCTGTTTAGCCGGCTGGTGCTAAAAAGGTTATCTGCAATGTATGAAGGTGCTAAGCAGAGATCTGTCAGTGTGAGCACGCCTGGGGGCTAGTCAGGGATGGAGTGCGAGGTTAGAGAGGAGGGGAGGGAGAGAGGGAGGGAGGGAGTGAACCGCTTAATGGTTTTATTGAATTAATCACGAGTGAGAGATCAGCCATGGCCAGAGGCAACCACAAGGCCCTAGCTGTATAGCTGGAGCTACACGGCGGGGCGGACGGCAGGGCGGTGATCCCAGCCCATTGGAATGCCTGCTCAGAGCCATGAAAGAATAGACGACTTCAATTGGGTTATTGGTCTGTGGAGAGACTAGTGCAGCAGAGAAAGGAGAGGTCTTTTAACTTAATTAAACACTAATATGAAGCAGTCAGTGACTCTCCCTCTTTGTTCTGGGGGGGGCTTTGGAAAGAGGGGGGCTGAAATCTCGACCTTTGTGAATCGTTGGTGTCCAGCATGAGGTGAGGTGGGGGGGGGGGGATTAGACGAGGATTAGACTGCGTGTTTTGGTGGTGTGTGTGTGCTTGTGTGTGTGCGTGTGCCCAAGCTGGTGTAGGCTGCCCGGTCCGGTCAGAGGTCTGACCACTGACACCAGGATTACCCTGAGCTCAGAGCCCAAACCTTCCTGCTGACAGATGACTGGGTCCAACACACACACAGGGGACACACACTTTGCACCCTCATCTGACCTCTGGATACGAGTGTGTCTGTGTGCTTGTGTGCATTATGTGTGTGTTTGTTTGGATCAGTGATCGTAGTGATTGGGCAATAATCCAACAGCCTGGCAGCCAGTCTAACCTTACAGGAGGATAAATATTAGCTACTCAACTCTGAAATATGGAAAGAGTGAATATACTAGCTTTATTGTCCCTGCAATCTGCCTACATTTACCTATACCTGACAGTAGAGCTGCTAGAGAGTCTGAATCTATATAACATAGCAAAGATGTAAAACAACTAGATTCCAATGGTTTGGAATAGCTCATGAAAATATCTGTTAACTTTGTTAACTTTGCCCCATATTAAACTAATGCATCGGCATTCCCAGATAATTACTATATTGTATTTATCAGTTTCACGGTGGTAATAAAAGACTAAAGAGCATGTTTGTTTCTGGTTGACTGACAGTTGGACCCTGTTTCTGGGTGGTCTGGGGGGTGGGGGATCTTTGACAGGCCATCCTTACCCTCCTTTCAGACATTTATTTTATTTTCCTCTCTCTTTTAAAAAAAAAAAGCTTTAAAGGGAATAGCCGTGCCCACGTCAGGCTTCAATTTCTCATCCCTAAAGGCTATCCTGACATGTTAGACACAGATTCCACATGTTCCCCTTTAAATGAGCCACTCTTTCCCTTTAAAGATTCAACCCCTTCTCCCTCTTGGGCTATTTTGACACACTTTGACATGGTTCACTCTGCACTCATTACTCACAGGCATTTTTGGAATAGCTTCTGATTCCGTCTGATTATTCCATGTTTCCTCGACTTTGTAGCTGGTTTTGACACCTTGATTCAATGGTAGGTCAAACCGAGACATGCCCACTGGAATAGAGCATCCATGCCATCTCTCTCGCTACACTACAGGATGTTTGGGTAGTTAGACTTCCTCAATGTGTGTTAATTGTTTGTGTGTCGAGGGGTAGATCACCAATTATCTCTCCAGTCCTCATATGCTGCTGAAATGAACTGATATGGGTAGTTATCTTCTCCTAGTCCATACAATATGTTCAACACACCTGCAGTTAGGCCTTACAGTATATATATTTTTTATTTAACTAGGCAAGTCAGTTAAGAACAAATTCTTATTTACAATGACGGCCTACCCTGGCCAAACCCTAACCAGGATGACGCTGGGCCAAATGTGCGCTGCCCTATGGGACTCCCAATCACGGCCGGTTGTGATACAGCCTGGAATCAAACCAGGGTCTGTAGTGACGCCTCTAGCACTGAGATGTAGTGCCTTAGACCGCTGCGCCACTCGGGACCAATTGGTCAAATTAAGGTAAGGGAATAACTACGTTCATGTACTATAGAGAAACATTCCAGTATTCAGGCTGACTCAATCATGCAACTCAAAATGAAACTTTTGACCTACGAGGTAAGGACAGCAGGGTGCACAAAGCCCTACAGTGTGTTTGTGAGTGTGAGTCTGTACAGTGCAATATTTATGATGTGGGTACAGGTTTTTGGGATTCTTTGATGTAAACTCTATATAAACCTGCATGTCATCGTTGCTATGTGTTTGTGGTTTGGTCCTATACGTACTGGTTCCTGTGTTCCCGGATCGCTGCGTTTATAGATCTATGCAGCCAGGCTTTTCTGACACAGGAAATTGGCTGTCTGTCTGGGGGATTGTGGGCCCTCTGTCCAGCCTCCTATGAGATTCACTCCCAACGTGACGGTAGGAACAACTTCATCACAATGACAGACACACTGCACTCTACACTCCCCAGGAAAACATCCCACAAATTAGTTTCAGCCTTTTTAGAGCTTAGATTGATTATTTGTTTGGACATTGTAATTTCTAGCACAGATGTTTGCATTACTGTGTACATAGTTCTATGTAGGAAATGCATAGTTTGTTGAGACCATTTACATTTAAATTAGTATAATTTCTGTGAAATACAGTGCTTTGAGAATGTATTCAGACCCCTTGACTTTTTCCACATTTTGTTACGTTACAGTCATATTCTAAAATGGATAACATTTTTTTAAATACTCAGCAATCTACACACTATACCAGATAATGACAAAGTGAACGTAGGTTTTTAGACATTTTTGCAATAGAAATAGCTGATTTACATAAGTACTCAGAACCTTTGCTATGTGACTCTAAATTGAGCTCAGGTGCATCCTATTTCCATTGATCATCCTTGAGATGCTTCTACAACTTGATTGTAGTCCACCTGTTGACTGGCAAATGACAGTCTTTGCCAAAAGGCACCTAAAGACTCTCAGACCATGAGAAACAAGATTTTCTGGTCTGATGAAACCAAGATTAAACCCTTTGGCATGAATGCCACGCGTCACATCTGGAGGAAATTTGGCACCATCCCTACGGTGAAGCATGGTGGTGGCAGCATCATGAGGTGAGGATGTTTTTCAACGGTAGGGACTGGAAGAGTAGTCCAGATCGAGGCAAAGACGAACAGAGAAAAGTACAGAGAGATCCTTGATGAATACCTGCTCCAGAGCGCTCATGACCTCAGATTGGGACGAAAGTTCACCTTCCAACAGGACAACGACCCTAAGCACACAGCCAAGACAACGCAGGAGTGACTTCGGGAGAAGTCTCTGAATGTCCTTGAGTGGCCTGGCCAGAGCCCAGACCTGATTGAACATCTCTGGAGAGACCTGAAAATAGATGTGCAGCAACGCTCCCAATCCAACCTGACAGAGCTTGAGAGGATCTTAAGAGAAGAATAAAAGAAACTCCCCAAATATAGGTGTGCCAGGCTTGTCGTCATAACCAATAAGATTTGAGGCTGCCAAAGGTTCTTCAACAAAGTACTGAGTAAAGGGTCTGAATACTTATCACATTTACATATTTAAGTTTTTTTATTTAATAAATTAGCAAACATTTCTAAAATCCTGTTTTTTCTTTGTCGTTATGGGGTATTGTGTGTAGATTGAAAAATTGAAAAAAACATTTAATCAATTTTAGAATAAGGCTGTAATCTACCAAAATGTGGAAAAAGTCAAGGTGTTTGAATACCTTCCGAAGGCATTGTATTCCCCCTCCTAATGTTAGCTTTAATGATGCTCATTGCAATAAATGCTTTGTGTATTTAGGCTACTTCATGGTTTGTAGCATAATACGGTCTACTATATCCATTTATCCATTTGACAAAGATATTGTGCTCAGTAGCTACTTTGTGAAAGTGTATGTATTCCATTAGTTTCCACAGTGTTTTTCCTTTCACAAACTAAGTCCCCACCACTTGTGTGTAATCCAGATTTATGTCAAAGTATATTTAGATAATAACTGATTAAACCTTTGACAAACATCTCATTCCATGTCATTTCATCCATCAGCCCTGCTGCTTTAAAACCTACTCCATAAAACCTCAGGCAGAGTGCCGTTGTTCAAGTGTTTTTGGAACAAATCGGAGCAGAGCTAGTCTAATGGGTTTGTATTTATTTTCTGTGTTTAATTGGACAAATTAATTGCATTCCAGCAGTGGAGTATAGTGGCATTATTGTTCTAGAGAATAAACACGGAGAGGTCCAGCATGGACTATAAAACTGTAGGATAAACATGGCTCTCAAAGGAAAGTATTGAATGTCTGTTTATGGGTAGTAATATGAAGTGCAGGGCTCTAAAATGACTAATTACATCAGCTATGTGGATTTCTGGGGAGAGCTCTTGAAAGGTGAAAGTGTGTGTGCGTTTGTATGTCTGTTTTCAGATAATGGGATGGATGTGTGTCTGTTTCTGTATTTGTTTGTGTGTGCGTGTCCATGTCCGTGTCCGTGTGGGGGGCTTCATAAGGGCCCAGGGAGGGTTGACCTCGGTGCAGGGCAGGGGGAGAAATGGTTTCCTCTCCCCTGATCTCTCCAGACTATTAAACCATGTTCCTCTCTTCCGCCCAGATGAGTGGAGGCGTGCTGCTGACCCACTCGACATGTGTGACTGCCTGACGCTGTGGAGGGAGCGCCACCACTTTCACCTCCTCGGGCTGCAGTAAAACAGCCATGACTCTCTATGGAACACTGCTGGAATGGATCATGAGGAAATGGGAATCCTATTATACAATATTTCCATCTACTTTTTCAAATGTTGAAAGTGGAGATAGCCTACAAATAATTAGATGGAAATCATAGTTCATCCACATGACCGCTGTAGCTTTATGAATGTGGTGGGAGATAGAACAGAAAGAATGCAAGACACACTAACCATACGGGGTTATTCAGAAAAATAACACCACAGTGAATAAAACATTCTAATAGAAACTAAAGAAAAAGAAGAGGTAAATAAAGAGAGTAAAAGGGCGGAGGCAGATAAAGGGAGCGTTCATATGGTAACTACCCCAGAGAGAGGTGGTCAGAGCTGGGCATGACTGAGCGTTCTGCCACCTCATCACTTAGACCCTGACTGGATGACCACCAAAACCTCGCCTTCTCCTGCCGCGCTCCCATAGCAACCAGGTTATGACTCAGGGTCTCCTCGGACCGATCCGCCACCCCATATCTTAGTCAGGTAGCTGCAGGTTTATTCAGCTAGAGTGCTGGATGCAGATTTAACCTAACACATGGCTCACTATTGGAATGACTTGTGAAATGATTCACTCACTAACTGACTAATTGTTAACTTACTGTTCACTGTTTCAATCTGTTCGAAAAGCTGAACACGTCCTCCAGTTCAGCAGGTGTTGCTCATAGCTCATCTGAACAACTTCTCAGACTTGTTTGCGGTTGCTAAGCAAAAGCATCCAAACAGAGGCCAAAGAAATGCCACACTGACACTGTAATACTAGAAGACATATAAATCTATGTGAAAGATATGGGTCATGTTCTGTTTGAACTTGAACACTATAGATAATGGATTATTTGGGGTCTGTCACCTCCATGCTGTGGTATGCAACTAATATGATGACGATGCTGTATTGATGTGGAGTTTGGATCAGTGGTCAGTCAGTGTTGGACCCTGTCCTAACCTTAACCATTATGAGCTGAACAGCAGAACAGGTGCTAGGGCTGTAATCTACACTTGGATAGGGGCCTTTAGATTCACATGGACGCCATATGTGGCTACCGCCAAGTGTTTTGGGAAAGGTAAGCCTTCCACCCAGTGGTCAAGTTCAGTAGTGTAGCCTACTGTCTCAGCTAGGTCACCTGTGATACAAGTCAGTATTAGACTTTGGGAGATGTCGTAGAAACCAGCCACTAGGACCAACAGGGAGTGTCTGCCTCACCATACGGTGTGCAAAAGGTTGCATGTTCGAATCCAATGATAGAATGTTGTTTTGAGATTTTTGTATTAAGCCTATCCCAAACCTCAACTCTTCGGCGTTAATGCCTACATTTTACCATAACCTTAAAAATGTGGATTTAATGCCTCTGGTGCATTAGAGGCCTGTTAGAAACCAGTGATAGAAAGTTGTTTTTGAGATTTTTGTTTTAAGCCTATCCCAAACCTTAACCATTCGGAGTTAATGCCTAACCTTAAGATTTCAGCATTAATGCCAAAACTTAACCTTAAACTATTGGAAATTTGGAACACCTTCGAAATTTGAGAAACATGAATGAACGTTTAATTCTGACGTGAGACTGCGGGAGCTTGTGACTGTCTAAGCCAATACACGACTGAAGAAAAAAACGACTGTTTTCTCTCTCGCTCCAATCCAACAGTGTGCCACGGCTGACTATTTTGTAAAACATTGTACTTTCACACCTGATACAGCATGTCATCATATTATCTGTACAGCCTCTTAACACTTTTGTACATATAGGAGGGGTCCTCTGCATGAACGCAGCAATTACGATACATATCTGCTTTCGACCTGACCTGTGCTTATAGCTTACTTTTTGATAGTTATTCCATTCTCTTATAAACACTGATCTTGAAACTGGATTTGTCAATCCATATTAATTTATCCAGGAACACCTTTGAAATAAGACTACTAGAGGTAAGCACTTATTCTAAATTTCTCTCTGACAGTTTACTCATCTGAAGAGCCAAGAGTCTGTCATTTTCAAGAACAGTCACAGCTATGGAACCTACTGCCATTTCTCCCAGGTACACTGGCCTGTTGTCTGTGAAAAGCTATGAAGCTGAAATGAATAATAAACTCGGGGGTTCATGAGTATCTGTAGCCACAGTGCAGATGACTGAGATGGAGGGAGGAAACATCATAAACATTTCACTCACTGTGTGCTATAGCTGTTATGGGTGTTCGGTTAACAGCCAGAATATGACATGTTGACGAAAACACCAGGGAAATATTGCTATGAAATCCCTCACTTTTAGATATTGTTTGAGGCAGAGAAAGAGATTACACACAATAAACTGGAAAAGTGCGCTGGAGGCTGTCCTGAATAAGGCACGGTTAAATTGAATTCAGAGGTTTTACTGAAAAGTAACTTGGGGTAATTTTGGGGTCAAACTTTGTTTGCTAAATAAAAGTTTCTTATCTAAAAGTTTTCATTCTGTTTTGATAATAAATGATGCATTCGAATGCCATTTAGATTCGTTTTTGTAATCTATTGCTGTTGGGATGTAACAGTGTGTGTGTGTGTCTGAGTCAGGTTTTTTCTGAAGAATTTTTAATTTTGGTAGGTGTGACATTTATGGCTTAAAGAGCCAAATCCAGCCTCGTAAAGAGCTGCCGTCCCTTTTTACAGCCTTATAAATACAGAGTAAATTTGTTTTTTTGTCTGACGCGAGATTAAAAAGTGAACAGAGGGAGGTGTTTTAAGGTGTCCATTTCATTCATTCCCGGCACCCTGCGGTCAGGATATAAACAGGATATAAACGTGTTTGATGTAGGT